>NC_063350.1:31858530-31912678 GCF_021869965.1 Rhincodon typus
CAGGTCAGTTAAGAGACAACAACACTGCTGTGTGCCTGGAGTCACAGGTAGGACCAAACGTCCGGCAGCAGCCATGAACATTTCATCTTACATCTGTCGTTCATTCCCACCATACTTGAGTCAATATCACCAGCCAGAGGGTAATTGCTTGGTGGCAAGGGTTATGTGTTCGGCATGCAGCTCATGATTCGCCCTTTACCATCCAAGTGCTTACACAAAACTTGCATGGAACAAAGGTAACATTGCTAGCAGAGACATAATGGAGCAAACTAGTGCTGTAAAACGATGGTTCCAATGCGCAGCTATCTTGCAAGAGCCGTACAATACTCAGAGTGTCTCCCCAACATTGTGCTGGTCTGTATTGCATGAACATGACCCTGCTGTTTTGAAGTCCCACCTCTTCTCACCAGGTCTTTGGTGAAGGACAAGGAGATGCACCATCTGTGACTCCAGGGCTTGGGATTGGCTGCTCATGAGTTGGCAATTAGATTCTGGTTTCACTGATATCATCCAGCTTCACCACTGCTCTCACTTTCCCAAACTTCTGACATCATAGCATTCCATTGGCCAACAAAAATAAAAAAAATCTCCCGTGAATATTTGAAAGAAAAAACAAGTTTATCCCAACAATATCGCCAATAACATTCATTCTTATGCAAGCCTTTTTGCTGTTGCCTAATCCTACTGCTCCCACACGGTGCCTGTGCAATGTCTACAGCATGACTGGTGGAAGACTGCTAATTTTCCAACTGAAGACGACCTTGCAGGTCACATTCATAGCTCTGGACCTTGAGGAAGATCCGTTGGACTGCAGCTCCTGGGAGGCAGCAATCTGTTGGTTGGCCGCCAGGTTACGGCAGGGAAATTGATCGGTGCAGTAATTGGCAGTGGTAGGAGCACAGCTGCTGTCAAAGAGGGCAATAAGAAAATGCTCCACAGGTTGTCATTTCCATGAGGGGGCAGCTCAGTGATCCTAAGAATCTGTTGGACACTAGATTGCTGGTCTACTGTTGAGAGTCTCCATGTTCATTTAAGTTGGGGGTTGTTCAGCTTAGTTGGCTGGTTTACAATGCAGAGTCATAACAACAGCAGCGGCTTACCAGCCGAGATTACCCTGAAGAAACTACCTACTTGATCTTGCCCCTCGCCAGAGGCATGGTGAGCCTCAGATTAAACCACCACCTGTCACCTCTCTTTAATAAGACAATAGCCCTCTGGGACAATGTCAACTTTACTTTTATTTACTTATTTAATTGGTAGTTATCTGCAATCACAATGACAGCATTCTGAATCTGCATGGCAACAAGCATGGATCTCTTCACCTGAGTTTCCACAGCACTCAGAGGTTGAGTGGTCTTTGTCACTGCTTTAGCAGAAGTTGAGACATTGGTCACCAGATGCTACATCACATCTGCACTCACAGGTGCTCTTATGGAGCTTGCCACCACCTTCACTCCAGGAAAAAAATGGACTCCAAGCTCCATACAAAGTTCTGTTTTAGAGGTTGCGAGACTCCTCCATGTTCTTTACCAATGACAATGGTCTCCTTTGGTGGGCCTAATGCACCAAACCTTTCTGATGTGCTTTCCCCTCAGCTTTGCTGTGGATACTGCCCCAAATTCCTCATCTTAGTTGCCCTGCAACTAAACTCTTCTGTTTCTTTCCCAATGTGAGATTCAGCTTGGTCAGGATGTAACTCACTCTTGCCCAATAACTCTGAAGTGTGTTGATCCTGCTCACACTCTACCCTCTATTTGAACTTGTGACTAAAGTGGAGATGAAGCGAGAACTTCTTTCTCATTCATTAAAGGTGTGCTCTTGCTCATTCTGTTCATTGTGAGACTACACTGATAAGTGGACAGTTGACAAGTGTATCCAAAAGCATAAATGAAGTGAGGGATATGGTGGTGCGGATACAATGGAGGAGGAAAGTGGGGTTCAGGGTGAGGGAAGGAGTTGGAAAGCAACGTGCTCATGGCCATACCTTCTGCAGCTTGTATATCATGCCACATAAAGAGGGGGAGGTCAATTGTGATTTGTAAGAGTGCCTAAGGGAGGACCATATCATCACCACGGTGCTCTCAGTGACTCTGGGAAAGGGCGAACTTTCTAAGCAATTAATTTGTGTCAGTATTTACACAACAGGATGACACCCCAACGAATCCAATATTGAGCGCGGGGGCAAGACCCCCAACCATTATTACAACCATGCTAAAAGTAGTGGAGAAATTAAAGAGTGACAAACTTCCAGCACCAGATGGTTTCCATCCCAGCATGTGAATGTTGTAGATGCCATTACTCAGATGCAACCTACTGTCCTAGAGCCCAATGCTCTGGTCATTGTTAATTTCAGACCTGCTTGGCTTCCCTTAATCTCAAGATTGCTCCTTAATGTTATCAGTTCACTCAGCAGAAATCCCTTTGCTTTTCATGTCTTTCCTGAATATAGCGTGCTATTTTCTCCTGTAGCAGTATTAATATTTATAACATGATAAATTTGGAATTTTAATAGCAACATTGTGCAAAAAAAGTGTTTGTCAGGGAAATTCTAATTAATGAGTACAGATTAAAGAGCGATAGGCCCATTGGACCAGGGTGCAATGTGAATCAAGTCTTTTCCCTTCTGTTTAGTGAGTGTGATCAATAAAGTAATTTCATATGGAACAATGGAAAGCTGAAAATTCTAATTTTCTTCCTTTTCTTGTTTTGGTCAGGCCATTAAGCTTTTGTAGAATTAGTCTGATGCCTCAGGGCTAACAGAAGATGGTAGCTCACTACCACATAGTTTACAAATAGTTTTGGTGGCTCCCAGCCCCGTAAGCAGACCTTCCTTTTTCTGATGTTAATCAAAGAAGACTTGTAGATCAGCATTGGTATTATTGTTTCTGACTTCCACTTGCCTGATTAATCTAAATACAAAATAGGAGCCATGGTGAAATTCAGAAAAAGCTTGAAGGATCCTTAAAATGAAAATCACTGTTATTTAACACTCTACAGAAGCTGGAGGAGAAAGTAAATGCCACAATACACTCCACTTGTTTACCTCCAAGAGCTTTCTGTCACTTTACTATTAAATCTAAACCCTGCAGTAAGAGGTTTTTTATGCCATCATGAGCCCTCTTGATTTAATCTGATGTTACACTGGAATTGTAATCCTTGTCAATTACAGTGCATTGCATATAGTTTCCTAACAGGGGTAATAACATGCCCTGATCAAAAGATCTACAAATCTTTAAGGCCTATATGTCTCCCTTCCTGTTAGTCTGTTTTCCTCATGGCCTTTTTGTTTTGTCACACATTGTACATCCAGAAGTAGTTATCATTTAGTAACATATAACTTGTGTTGTTGGAAAAAAAAATCATTCATTTCCATGAACCTTTACATCTTCACCCATCAGAACAATTTATAAGAACACAAATAAAGGGGATAAAGAACATTTATACTGTATGGGAGGAAAGTACTGATGGGTTGGCACGCAGACTCTGATTCAGCAGAGCTTTGCCTTGTGAAGTGGACTGGCTAATGGCACTCATTTTGAGTTGAAACATGTGTGATACATGCACATGTTCTGTCTTCAAAGAACAGAGCCCTGTGTATTTAGCTGCCAGTACACGCAAACGCACCACATTGCAATCTCAACTGGCAATCCTAAATGTGTTGACAGTTGAGTGAGCAAAGTATTACGTTGCCTTTTTTCAGCAATACTTCTTAAGAATTATTAAGGTTGCCATATTAAGCATTTGCAAGCAATTAAGAGAATACAAAAGTATTGTATTTGTAAAGCAACTGGATAGCTGTTGTAAAAGTGAGGACATAATCTTTTGCATCAATCAGCTGTTTTATGCCCCTTTCCATTTTCCAGTGAAGTTAATGGAAGGGTAAATTAGTCAGGCTATAACTGATCTGTTGTTTATTTTGTAGCCTCACTGAAGTTGAATTCCATCACTAAAAACTTGAAGTAGGTGATTGGAATTAATACAAATGGCTCATGTGGGGAAATATAACACTGCATGCATCATGCTGGAAGTTGCTCTAATTCTATGAAAAAGCCTCGACTTTTGAAAAAAAATGCAATCAGTGTTCATGGATTGAAAGTGGATCGAATGTGCTTCATTCAGTACTTTAGACTGGTGTTATTATTAACATAGTTAAATATCTCTCCTTGGTATCTCTGGACTGTGGATATTTACACGTATACTGTTCAAGGCTGCTGGCTCCTTATCCTAAGGTGAGGCTTTTCATTCCTTTGTTTGTACAATCTGAGCAACAGGAAGAATTAATTGTCACCTTTTTAATAAATTTGTACTGATTGGCAGTTATGGACAGGAACCTTTTAAAAGGGCAAATTGATTGCAGATTGTGTAAAGGATGAAAAACTGTCAGAATTCTTTCAAGCTAAACAAGATCTAACATTGGAAAAAGTGATGCTACCAATATGCTACTCAGGCTTAGATCAGGCTCCATATTCAGTCTATTCTTCAGGGAAATAACAGGGATCCTCTTGATATTGGTCGGATTTGTAGGTCCTAAAAAGGTAATGTCACCCTTCTGAAAGACTGCCATAATTCCAACAGAATGGGAATCAGCATCATCGACCATATTATGTTGTTCAAGATTTAGGTCAAAGCAGCACCATAAGTATACTGAATGTCCAGAAGGCAGAGTTGAGTGCTATCAATGTGGCTAATTGGAACACTAAGCCATAGCACAACTTCATTATTGCAAAAATGTGGGAAAAAGTCTACCAAGAGCATTCTTCCAGAAAAATGGAAATCATGGACAGGATTTATACAATTAATGGTAGGGTTCTGGGTAGTGTTTTAGAACAGAGAGACATTAGGATTCAGGTGCATAATTCTTTGAAATTTGCATTATAGGTCAACAAGTTGGTTAAGAAGGCAGTTAGAAAGCTTGCCTTCATTGCTCAGGCCTTCAAGTATCAGAGTTGGGACATCATGTTGAGTTGTACAGCATACTGCTGAGGCCACTTTTGGAGTACTGTGTGCAGTTCTGATCACCTTGTTATAGGAAGGATATTATTAAACTGGAGAGGGCTCAGAGAAGATTTACCATGATTGGAAGGTTGGAGATACAAAAATAGACTGGAAAGGCTGGGATTTCTTTCACTGGAGCACAGGAAGTTGATGGGTCACCTTATTGAGGTTTATAAAATCACAAGGGGCATAGTTAAGGTGAATGACAACAGTCTTTTCCCTAGGTTGAGGGAGTTCAAAAGTAGGAGGCATACTGCTAATGAGAGAGGAGAAAGATTTAGAAAGGACATGAGGAGCAATTTTTGTTTTTAGCTACAGAGTTGTTCATGTGTGGAATGAACTGCCAGAGCAAGTGATGGATGCATGTACAGTTACAACATTTAAAAAATATTTGGATAAGTATATAAATTGAAAAGATTGTAAGGGATATGAGCCAAGTGCAGGCAGGTGGGATGAGTTTAGTTTGGGATTATGGTCTGCATGGACTGGTTGGACCGAAAAGGTCAATTTCCATGCTGTTTGACTCTATGACTATCTGGTAAAGAACATGTCCTAGAAACTACAAGGTTTTGAAACTGAATATAAACTTGGCAGTGGGCCAGCTGTTCCATTATTGGCAGACAGCTTACCATGGTTGGATCTGTGAAAGTTCGACCTGAACATAAACTGCAATTCCTGGGGCATAGATTTTCAGGTACGTGGCCAAATCACCACAAAAGTTAGTCACAAAAGGACAAAAAGTCAATGAACATTTAACATACTGGAGAATCAGAATAATCCATTCTTAAGTAGAAATGCATGTATTCAGCTGGATCTCTTAGAGAATGGATACAATTCACTAGAACAAGAATGGGAGAGAATTTCCACCAGAACTCCCAAAATTGGTAAAGGCTTAGGGAAATTAAAGCAGACGTACTGCATTATTCTGTGTAGACAGTACTCTGTAAAAGAGAGTAAACCCATCTACATGTACACTCAAAGGAAAATTCTTCTTCCTCTTCAGAAAAGGTGCAACATCATTTAGACAGCTTGATAGACAGCAAGGTTACCACTGTCTGAATCTATATAATTGTGCAAGCAACAGTTCCAAAACCAAAAAGAGAACCGAGATTGTGTGTGAATCTTAATTAAACAAGAGTTAGAAGCAAAACCTATCCTATTTCTTACTAAATTTACAAATTAACAAGAAGCAAGTTCTTTAATAAATTAGACACAAACAGTGAATTGTGACAGCTAACCTTGACTACAAGTTAAACTTGTTGACTACATAGATTACACAATTTGTGTGATATTACTTTAATCATTTATTGCTCAGAATTGCCTGTACACCAGAAACTTTTCAGACACCAATGTTAAGAATTCTGGAAGGAAAACAAGGAACCATTTACCACATGGACTATATTCCATTACATGGTGAAACAAAAGAAGCCTTACACAAAACAAGAAATGCCAATTCTTGAAAATGACAATTACGTTTCAGGGACTTTAATCCAAGAATACAGAATTACTATGGATCCAAGGGGTACAAGGGATACAAGGGACATATGTGAAGTTCCAGCACCGAAATGTGCAAATAATAGACTGCACTTCTTCGGCATGATGAATCAAATAGACAATTCCTAGTTTAACTAATTTCACTCATCCTAAAAGACGGCTTTTGGATAAAGCCCAGCAATTGTACTGGAGTCAGAAACACAGAGCAGCTTTTCAGAAAATTAGGGGGATACTATTATGCACTGATGTTCAAGCTCACCATAATCCAGGTTTATGTACTATAGTCGCTGTAGATGCAGTGTCTTCAGGATGTCCTCCCAGATGTGTAGGTGATGGCCTAGTGGTGTTATTGTTAGACTATTAATCCAGAGACCCAGATAATGTTCTGGGGGCCTGGGTTCAAATCCCACCATGGCAGATGGTGGAATTTTAATTAAGCATCTAATGATGACCATGAAACCATTGCTGATGGTTAGAAAAAACCCATCTGGTTCACTAATGTCCATTAGGCAAGGAAATCTGCCACCCTTATCTGGTCTGGCTTACGTGTGATTCAAGACCCACAGCAATGTAGATGACTCTTCACTGCCCAATGGGCAATAAATGCTGGTCTGTCTAGTGACACCCACATCCCATGAATGAATTTTTAAAAAATTAGGAGCAGTCCGTATCCCACAATACACTGATGAAACAAGAAAACCTGTATATTTCATGTTAAGAGCTTTAAGGGAACCTGAACAGATGTACACAACAATAGTTACATGGGAATGTATAAAATTTGCAGATTCTCCCATAGGACTGAGTCTCCACATTGGGATGGTCCATAAGCCATTAAATAGAGTCTTAAAATAACAAGTCACCCATTTAAAATGGAGATAAGGAAATGTCTTTTTCTCTCAGAAGACCATGAGTCTTTAGAATTTGTTGGACGGGCATTGAGGAGTCAGGAAGTAAATTTCAGCCATTGGATATCACTGCAAGAGCTCTTAAGAGTAGTGTCCTAGGCCCAAGCACCATCAGTCACATTATCAAAGATCTCATCCCATCAAAAGGTCAGAGATTGAAATGTTCACTGATTATTATGTGATGTTCATCATCATTCACAACTCCTCAGATACTGAGTTAGTCTTACTTACTGCAAATTTCCCATCTTCTGACCTTTCCTTGTGGATACTGTATTTAAATGAACCTGTCCAGGTTAGTTTATAGTCAACAGCAACTTCCAGCATGTTGATAGTTGGGAATTCAACAGTGGTAATGTCATTGATTATCAAGGGTGATGGTTGGATTCACTCTTGTTGGAGATGATCATTGCCTGTCACTTGTGTGCCATGAATATTATTTGCTATTTACGAGCGCAACCCTGGATATTGTCCAAGTCTTGCTGTATTTAGGCAAAGACTAACTCAGTATCTGAGGAGTTGTGAATGGTGATGAACATCACATAATAATCAGTGAACATTTCAATCTCTGACCTTTTGATGGGATGAGATCTTTGATAATGTGACTGATGGTGCTTGGGCCTAGGACACTACTCTTAAGAGCTCTTGCAGTGATATCCAATGGCTGAAATGATTGTCCTCCAACAGCCACAACCACCTTCCTTTGTGCCAGGTCTAACTCTATCCAACAGAGAAAATCCTCCTCGATTTCCATGGACTCATTTTGGTAGGATTCCATGATGCCACAGTCAGGCCAAACTCCTTACTTCCCCTTTGAAGTTCAGTTCTTTTGCCTGTCTATGGACCAAAGCTACAATTAATTCTGGAGCTGAGTGGGTCTGGCAGAATACAAACAGAGCATTAGTAAATAGGTTATTTTTGAGGAAGTGCTGCTTGATGGCATTTTTCACGACACATTCCATTGCTTTGCTAATAATTGAGAGTAGACGAAGAGGGCAGTAATTAACTTAGAGGGTCTGTTCTGTTTTTTTGGATAGGGCATACTTGGACAATCTTCTAGAATACCAGTTCAATGCCAGTGTTGTAGCTGTACTGTAATTGCTTGGCTCGGGGGGCAGTAGATCAGAAGCACAAGTCCTCAGTACTAATGCTAGAATATTTTCAGGGCTCAAATTCAAAAGAGCCAAATGAGATAGCCAGTTAGAGTTCCACATCATGTAGATCTGTGAGATTTGGTTTTCGGTGGGTCGAGTGTTGATGATAAATATGACAATAATGCCAATGATTATGGAAATAATTATATTTATGGAATAATGTAAAGTAATTAAGAGAGAAACTTCAGGGGACGAAATAAGTGAAGCTAATGGAGATCACCATTATTTCTGGGTAAATGGTGCACCAACTTCAGTTAAGGAACAGATCTATGATTAAACCCAAATATCCAAAAGATGTCAGTGAAAAGCATTGTATGGTGTGATATTGCTGCATTTACACCATTGACCTAAATTAATCTTGCTTCAGGTTTTCATTACAAATGTTAAGTGCACTGCTATGAATGAATTGTGTGTTAATTACTGCCAATCAATCTTTCTGCTGTGAGACTTACTATTATTGTCAGTCATTATTATTGGTGCAAAATCTTACTACTTCAGGCAAAAATTATTTTGAAAGTTTTTTTTCCCCAAAAATGATTTTTGTTTTGGTTAGTTTCTCTTAGTCTAAACTGTATTCCTTCTTTAATTAGTTTACTCTAATAAATTTGACATTGAATTACCAACAATAATTTATATCGCATTTTCTATCTTTTGGTTCTTTCAAAACCCTTCAATTTGATTGGTCAAGAATTATTTTCCCATCTAGTTAGGACTCAGCTGCCCAGCTTCCTTTACTGTAACATTATCAGCTGACAGTTTCAGTAACTGGCCACGTCAAAAATTGATAAACTACAATTTGCAAGGACAAAACTAACTCATGGTAAAATGTAGTTACATGTCCTGCTACACCAAAATCTTAGTGATTGTTGTTATGCCATATGTGTTTAAATCCCTTTAATAGTCCCATTGAAAGTACAGGGGCTAATTGGCTGGCAGAATTTCCTAAATTACAACAATGACTACACTTTAAAGGAACTTCATTGATAGGACGTCCTAAAATGATTCAAAAGTCTTTCTTTCTTCTTATTTTAAACTTCAAGACTCTTTTTGACAAACGTTGGCTTTATTCACTGAATACGACAAGCAAAATTTTGCCTTAGAATAAACTCCAAATCAAATTTTCACTTCTAATAAAAACAGAAAATGCTGGAGTAACTCACCAGGTCTTGCAGTCTCTGTGGAGAGAGAAATAGAGTTAAGTCCTGTGTGATTTCTTCAGAACGTTATTTCTCTCTACACAGACCTGCCCTGTATCTTCACCAATTTCTGTTTTTATTTCAGATCTCCAGCATCTGCAGAATTCTGCTTTTATTTAATTGTCTTCCTTAAGTTCCAAAATGTTCATTCCTACAGCTCGCATTTAATCTTTTAACTAAATTACTGTCACACAAAATGAACTGCGGATAGTTCAGCTTTATTCACAAGTCAGGGTAGTTTACAGCAGAATAACATTTAAACTTTACAAACTAATGCTATCCATTTTCTTTCTGCTTCATGGCCTTTAAAATCCAGTCACTTTTTAATTTTCTGCTGGAAACAGCCAAGTTATTTCCTCTAGTTAGCTGCTACTTTTCTCCCCACTCATGTTCGAGCTGGCCTATTGGACTTCTTTCATGCTTCATCTAATTTCTCATTCTTATGTGCAAGGAAAGTATTTCCTTCCTAGCAACACAACTAAGCACATCATTCACAAATGACTACAGGGTGCTTTTTCTCTTAACTTTTGCTAGTTCTCAATAATTTGGTATTCAATCACAATTTATTGAAACTGAATTGCAAAGATACAGGAAGAGGCCAGAGTGAATTTTAATTGCTGTTATCACAGAGTCTTGTTATTATGACAGTACAATGTGAAACAAGCTATTGGTAAATAATCTGCAAGCTCCCCATACTGCTTCGGCAGTAATAGCCTGCCATTACTTACAATAACCTTTGTAATATATGCCAGCAAACAAGTGTTAAACAATGTATCCTTAATAGCTAGATCAAACTGACAGCAGATCAAACTATTAGCTTTAAGATGCAGTCAATAAGATAAAGGATTTTGTATGAAAAGAATGTCACATTATCAGAAGACCTGATAAAAATTAGCATTAAAATATATTTATTATTCAGGCTTGTTTGTGACTTAGTTTAAAGTGGCTGCTGTTATCAATATTGGCATAGCTGGTGTGGATATGCTACTGAGCTCAATTACTAGAAAAGATTAGATTAACACACACCGCTAAAACAACAAAAATAAATGAGCAATAATGAATTAATTGGTGGCATTTTGCGATCAATGGGATTTTAGTATTTAACAAGTTGATATACGGTTACAAAATAGCCCACGGAACTCAAATTTGTACTGCTTATTTTTTCCACCTTCGAACTGGTTTCAATGCCCTTAGGAAATACAGAATGGATTGCGTGGCTTCTGAGAACTCACTGAGCATTTACAACACTGTTTCTGCAATGCACCTAAGAAAGATTGTGAGTGAGAGAAAGAAACGTAGAATTGTAAACTTCACTAACAGCAAACCTAGATAGAAAATAAAAGCCAAATGAGAAACAAAAATCAACTAGAAGTGCTTATTTATGATTCTCTTAATTACATAAAAGGAATTTCCTCAATGCATGTAGATAAAGTTACATTAAAGTCATCTTGCTCCCAGAGGACTATAGGGCGCTATCTCATTAGTGAGACAGAGAGACAACCAATGGTGGACTAATCTGAGGGTCACCACACCTCAGACAAGGCAGGAGGTTGGGAAGGTGGGATCTTCATGGAGATCTCAGGCAGTTCAGGAATTGAACCCACCTCTTGGCATCACTACATCACAAATCTGCCGTCCAGTTGAGATAACCAACCCTCACATTGTATGTAAAATAGTAATGTTCATGTAGAAGAATGATGTTCATACAGTTACTCTATTACCAACTTCAATAAAAGGTGTAACAGTTATACATTCACATCACTTCTGCTTCATTCTAGTAGTAAATTACATATTATGGTTCCAAAGTTGCATGTTAAAATCCACAAATTGTCCAGAAAAAAGGGTGTCTCAAAAGACAGTGAAATGTTGGAAAGATCCATAGCTGACAAGAAACCTGATGGGACCACCTTACTGTAGTTTATTAGGACATTGCAAATAATGATCATGTGACTGAAGATAAACATCAACAGAGCAGTTTGAAACCAGACTGCAGACTAGAATGAAGCATATAAAGAACTAGAGAGCTACAGATTCAGTACTTGTAATGTTAAGATTTAAGTAAGAGTGTTACAGTTCTGAAAGACTGAAAGAGCCTTACTCTACAATAAGAGTGTACATGATGTGGAGGTGCTGGTGTTGGACTGGGGTGGACAAGGTCAAAAATCACATGACACCAGGTTATAGTCCAATGGGTTTATTTGAAGATACCGGGCACCTGAAGAAGGAACGAGACTCCAGAAGCTTGTGTCTTCAAATAAACCCGTTGGACTATAACCTGGTGTCATGTGATTTTTGACAGTGTACATGAAGACACACACAACCCAGAGATTAAGTCTCAAATCAGATCACAGTCCTCAACAGCAGCATCAAAGTGGGAAGATTCCAAAGGCGAAGACAAAACCTCCAGAGACTTCAAACATAAGTTAGCACAGTGGGAGGATTCTGAAAGGCAGGAAGGAACTTTGGAAAACAGTGAAGCCAGGAAAACTGTGGGGAGCAAAATTACTGAAGCAGAATACTTTGACTAAAAGAAGAGAAAATCTAAATATTCACCCAGGTCAGTGAGATATAATGGTCATTCACCTTTACTGCTCCATTACAGACATTCCCATTGTTATAAGAATATGGAAACAAACACAGAGGGCCCACTACAAGGCCAGAAGTGGAAACTCTGGAAACAGCACCTGCAGCAGCAACAGCACTGTAACAGGTTTCTCGTTTAAGAAGGGAGGGAGGCAGAAGACAGGAAACTACAGGTCGGTTAGCTTGACCTCACACATTGGTAAGATTAAAGTCCACATATTAAGGATGAGATTGCAAAATTCTTGGGAATGCATGGTAAAACAGGGTTGAGTCAGAACAGCTTGGCCAAGGGGAGAGCATGCCTGACAAATCTGTTAGAATTATTTGAGGAGGTAATGAGCAAGTTAGACAAAGGAAGGCCAATGGACGTGATCTATTCGGATTTCCAGAAGGCCTGTGACAAATGCCACATAGGAGACTGTTAAATAAGATAAGAGCCGATGATGTTGGGGGCAAGGTACTGGCATGTATAGAAGATTGACTGATTGGAAAAGGCAGAGAGTGGGGATAAAGGAATCTTTTTCAGGGTGGTAGCCAGTGAGTAGTGGAGTTCCGCAGGGGTCAGTCTTGGGACACAACTATTCACATTATACATTCACAATCTGAACAAAGGAACTCAGGGCATTATTGCTAAGTTTGCAGATGATACAAAGCTAAGGGGATGGCAGGTAGTGTCGAGAAAACAGGGAGGCTGGAGAAGGACTTAGACTGGCAAGGAAAGTGGGCAAAGAAGTGGCAGATGGAATACAGTTTGGCTAAGTGTGAGGTTATGCACTTTGGTGGAAAGAACAGAGGCATATTTTATTTTCTAAATGGGAAAAAGGCTTCAGAAATATGAAGCACAAAAGGTTCCTTGGGAGTGCTAGTTCAGGATTGTCTTAAGGCCAATATACTGATTCAGCTGGCAGTTGGGAAAGCAAATGCAATGTTAGCATTCATTGAGAGGGCTGGAATACAAGAGCAGAGATGTACTACTGAAGCTGCATAAAGATCTGGTCAGACCGCATTTGGAATATTGTGAGCAGTTTTGGGCCCAATATCTAAGGAAGGATGTGCTGGCCTTGGAGGCAATCCAAAAGAGGTTTACAAGAATGATTCCAGGGATGAAGGACTTGTCATATGAGGAGCAATTGAGAACTCTGGGTCGATACTTAATGATGTTTAGAAGGCCGAGGGGAGATCTGATTGAAACTTACAGAATACTCAAGTGGCCTGGTTGGAGTGGATGTGGAGAAGATCCTTCCACCTGCAGGAGAGACTAGGACCCGAGGGCACAGCCTCAGAATGAAGGGATGACCCTTTAGAACAGAGGGTGGTGAATCTGTGGAACTCATTGATGCAGAAAGCTGTGGGAGTCACGTCAGAGTGTATTTAAGACAGAGATAGTTAGGAGCAGATGTGTCATTTACTTAGGACAGTATTTTCCTATTTTCAGTTAAGTTGTTCATTGAGTGACATTTATGGCAGCCAGACTACCTGGGCTCAGAGCAACTTTCCTCAAACTACTGCCCTTCACCTCAATAATTATGCAACCGGTCTCTTGGGCACCTTTCCTTAGGGCACCACATGGCTGTAGAGACAGATGTGCTCACCACCTGCCATGACCTTCCAGCTATTCCCCTACACAAGAGAAAAAGGAACGAGAGGGTACAGATTTAAAGTGATGTGCAAATGAAGCAAGGATGATATGAGAATTTTTTTCTCCCTCCCCCCCACCTCCACAAACATAGCGAGTAATTAGGATATGGAATGCACTTCCTGGAAATGTGCTGGAGGCATACAGAGAACAAGATGACTATTTGGATAGAAATGGTGTGCAGTGGTATAGGGAAAGTACAGGAGATTGACACTAGATAATATAACCAGAGCAGCCATGATGGGCCAAATGGCCTTCTTCTGCACCATAACAGTTCTCCGATTTGGTGCAGATCTCTGGCACCTTATTTAAAGCCCACCCATATATCACTTCAAATTCTGCAAGCCAGGAATGACTCGCCACACTGTGTTGCACGAGATTCTGCATTCAGGATATGATCAGGGCATAGGAGTCTTGGTAGATGGGGTCGTGGAGAGGACAGTCTTTTTTCGGCTGATCATCACAGAAGGCCACATAACTATTCCAAGCCAATGTGGATTCAAACTGCAGCCCGGATCAGTGCTGTGTCCCAGGTGAAGGTGGACACCCAGCAGCGCAGGAAGAGGACAATAATCAATGGTAAGTGCCACCATCTTCTCTCCACCACCTCACGCTCACAGAGCATCCACTCATGCTACCTCTGCCACAGCACATGCCTTCCAACAAGGCTCATGGACTACAAACTATATTGCATGCATTATGTCCAAACACCAGCTTTTCTCCAACTCAGCCTCCCAAACCGCAGACCTTTCCTGCCCATTGCCTTTCCTGTGCACTCTCTAGGGACCATCTCAACCTCCCCTGCTCTTACATTACAAATAATTCCTTTTTATCCGCTTTCATTTCACTCAATACCCGTCTTTTAGTTGTGGAGTCTCACACTGCATAATTAAGTGCCAAAGTCAGTGCTCATGTGCTAAGAAAGCAAAATGAGTATACAAAGGCTGGCATTTAAACACAAAGTGAGTGAGCGCTAAGATGATGATCTACAAGCCACAAGGTGTGCACAAGATACAGATACATAAGCTGCACTTGTATCCCCGTGTGCAAAGTGACCTAGCAAAAGCATGCAAGTAATAGGTGCCCCTGATCTCCAAAATGAAGTGTTGAAGTGCTGAAGTGGTATACGAGTTGGTCCAATAACAGGCATGATGCTGTGCTTAGGCTGGTTGTTTGTCAATGCTGACTTGCATGGACAAAGTGTTGAAGAATGTGATGGCTGTGGAGCATGCAGGGACGTTATTGCAAAGAAGTTATTGTAGGATGGCTGAAACAACCATTCAGAAAGCCACAGCCATCAGGTACTCGATCTAATTTACTTTCAGGAATTTACACTATGTAGCTTATTGGTCTTAAGAGAAGGGAGTGGTAAGTGGCATGTAAGTAAGGAGAGCTGGGGCTTTAATGAGCTGCAAATACATGGAGATAACGTTGTTACCATGCATCGTGGGATTCTGAAGTTGCCATTTAAGACTGGAGGTGAACTTTGGGAAAATTTGAACAGTGTCAAGAATCTGATGTTTTTTCACTGTCATCATATTTTCCCACCATTGCTCATGTCGCATGAAGGACAGGAGCCCATAACAAAACTCAACAGAATCTGTTGGACTGGCGCCACTGTCCAAATTTCCAGTTGTTTCCACAAACAAACAAACATCAATAATACCAGCACATGTAGTCTTTATTTGATAACAGAGTAAATGAAATTTCTATAGTTCTCTTAGCCTGGTGGCTAATGGAAATTATGGTTTTGTAAATGGAAATCATTACCTTGAAGGAAAAAGAATAGTAACCTGGCGAATGACACATACTGTTTTGACTCTTTTATACTTCAAAATAGAGCTCCAGTGCAAACAATGTGTTCATTTCCAAGCAGCACTGTTTTTGTTTATTGTTTTTACCCTTCTGGATAGACTTTTGTTTCTGGAGTTTTCAATTAATTATTCATTTAGCAGTTACCATGCAAATAGCTAGCTCAGAGCTTGGAGGAATTGATATCAGAAATGAAAGTTATGCAGCATTCAGTTAATTACAAGATACTAATAAAGCCTGTCTGATTTTCACTTCTTTGTTTAATTTTGACTGACTTGCTTCTTCCCTATGCTTCCTTGGTTGTAGTATTTATATATTTTTTCCATAAGGAGATCTAGTATTTAATCCTCTTAACATGACTAAACCAAAACATTTCAGCCTCTTACCCCATATAAGCCTTCTGCCAATCAGGATGTGAGATAACATAACTGGATATATTTACTCCACAACTTTCTTCTGATGCCTTTGACATTCATGAGATTCATTTATCCATCCATAACTGACAGTGTGACGAGATATGTTACATACGTCCAAATCTCAAAATGAACAAGGGCTACAAAATTATTAAGTTGTAAATGCATGAGAAACTTTTAAGTGATCAACCCATAATCTAAATGCAAGCACATTAAATACATTATTTTAAAAAGATCAATGTTACATTAAAAGTTCCAAAAGCAAACATTGATTTGCTATTAAGGAAGGCATTATAACTTGCCTCCAGGTTCTCATTGTAGAACTTTTAACTATCATTCTTTGGAGCATTCGTGAAGATAGATAGAACAAATTTAGTGCAGCATTTTTCTCTGAGGCCAGAAAACAGAGATCAGGCAGTTTTCTGAGTCCTTAACCCTAACCCAGGGTAAGCAATCAATCATTGTGATTTTCACTTCATTGGCCCAAAGATGGGCCTGCAGTCCAATTAAGCCTGGCAGGTAAAAAAAGAAGTTGCTGGAAAAGCTCAGCAGGTCTGACAGCATCTGTGAAGAAAAATCAGAGTTAATGTTTCAGGTCCAGCGACCCTTCCTCAGAAGTCTGTTTTTCTAAATGCTCTTGCTCATCACTTTCTCTTCTTGCCATGAACGAGGGGTAGTAGGAAAAACAGTGAGGCCAGTGCAGCTTTCAACGTCATTTAAAAAAAGAAACATGGACTGTAAAACACCCAACAATTCTGAACCAGTGAGACTTGCAGGTCCATGACACCAAAGTTGTAGCTTTAGACTGATCCTGCATTTTGAATGAGAGCAGAGGTCTAAGTAAATAGCACGTGGGTCAGGCAGAGAGGGGAAAGAGGCTGAAACTCAGAGGTTGTGATTTGGCCCATAACTGAGAGGTTGGGGAGGAGGAAAATCAGTGTAATTTGGACTGGGAGTGGCGCCAATTGGGTCATGCAGGAAGTTACATTAATTGTGACACACTCAATAAGTTTACAGACCCCATTAACTTACAGATGGGGGCATACTGCATTTTTCCAAATACTTCACAGGCTGAAAGAAACTATCTAGGTAGGTTTTATGCAGTGGGAATCACAATGTGTAACCAGACCATTTGGGGAAGGCAAGTATATATAAAGTTTTACCTCTTCACCAAATTGATTTTGGTGTGTAGCACTCTCATACATAATGCATTACTGACTGTCAACACTCTCAGAAGGTGGTGAGCATATATTGTCATTGCACATGCTGACCATAGACTGTATTTCTTAAAGGGAAACTGCAAACATTGAGCAGAAGTTGTCAGTCAATCAAAGGCAACTAATCAAAGGCAGTGCCACTGGGGAGATGGTAATTGCTCTCAGAATGCTATCCTGCTGAGGCCTAGGATCCAGGGTGAGGCTTTACCAGGAAGGGGTTGTGGAGGTTCAGCGACAGGAGCAGGGCATTAATTCTCAATGGGTCTCCAACTTCTTGATGTTGGGTTCATTGATAAGCATTTTGTGCCTTTGGGTGAGGGTCACTCCCTAGGAAATGCCAGTGCTCTCGCTCTCGAGGGAGTGCGGTGAAGGTTTACCAGGCTGGTTCCGGGATTGGTGTGTCTGACATTTGAGGAGAGATTGACTAGGTTGTGATTGTTTTCGCTAGATGTCAGATGAATGAGGAGTGAATCTCACAGGACTGGACAGGGTAGATGCAGGGAGGATGTTCCCGATGGTGGGTGTGTCCAGAACCAGGGTCACAGTCTGAGGATTTGGGGTGGACCATTGAGGATGGAGATGAGGAGACATTTCTTCACCCAAAGAGTGGTGAGCCTGTGGAATTCATTACCACAGGAAGAAGTTGATGCCAAAACATTGAGTGTATTCAAGAGGTAACTAGATATAGCACTTAGGGCAAATGGGATCAAAGGTTATGGGGAGAAATCAAGATTAGGCTATTGAGTTGGATGATCAGCCATAATCGTGAAGAATGACGGAGCAAGCTTGAAGGGCTGAATGGCCTCCTCTTGCTCCTTTCTTCTTTGTTTCTATTTTTCTAGCATGACCAACACCTGCAGCACTGAGCTGAAGCTCTTACTAATTGTCCACTTAAGAACTTCAATTGGCAATGGGGTGGGAAGGCTGCTTTTGTACAGAGGTTGCTGCAAGCTTTCAAAGACTCGGAATAGAAATTGGAATAATTGAAGGAGAGAGAACTCCATGTTTTTCTCATGTGACATCGAAAACAACTGTCATCTACTTTTCTCTTCCTACACTTCGTGGCATATGAAGCAGCCCGTCACCAGACATTATAGTTCGAGGCACTATAAGCATGGTTGGCTAGTAGACTCTTCCACTTCCATGACTGCCATAGCAATCAGGCAATCAAAATTCCTGAGGTGTCACCCCAGACGAACGCCAGTGATTTTGTAGTACACAAACTTGCAGCCGTCTCTCAGGATGACATCCAAGCCAGAGGGTGCTTTGAGCGTGAAGGGTATCGTGGAAGATCATCAGCGGTGATAAGCATGAGGAAGAACATCCAACCAGAGGATGCTGAGCTATTGCTTATTTGCATTCTGGAGTTTGGGCAATTCCACTCCCAGAAAACTATGCAAATCTACTCCTACTGTAGACAATGGAGCTGATTGTCACGGCGGATCTCAAGGAAGTGAAGAGCCAGAAAGCCTTGCTCTTTGCCTCGGAGGCTGCCAAGATAATCTTTTGGTGCAGGGTCCGCTCTGGAGTAAGATGAGACATGCTCGTGTTTCTTCTTCCAGAAGGCACACAGGGAGATGTCTGTGCTCAGCAGCCTGAAGGAGGAAGATGGCTCAGTGACATCAACTCAATCCGATATCCTGAGGATCAGCAATCCCTTTATGCCAGACTGTATGACACAAAGCCCACAAACAGCGCAGACTCCCAATCGTTCCTACCCTCTATCACGGAGGTCTTAGATGACAGCACTCAGGAGAGGCTGGATCAGCCGATATCTCTGGACGAGCTGACCAAAGCCTTTGGTTCCTTAGAAAAGAATAAAACTCCAAAAGTGACAGCTTACCGGCCGAGTTGTATTCAGCTCTGTGGGACTTGATTGGCTGGAACCCGCCGGAGGTATACGACAGTATACTTCTGGTAGGTACGATGAGCGAATCCACGAGAAGGTATTTATCACCCTCATCTACAAGCAGAAGGGGGAAAGAGGGAGGAAATTAAAAATTGGCAGCCAATATCATTGCTGAATGCAGACAATAAAATCCTGTCTAAGGTCAGTGCCAACCAGGTCAAGTCTGCTGTGAGATTCATGATATACCCTGACCAAGCCTGTGCTGTACCAGCCACAACAATCTCTGAGAGTCTTGTGCTCCTCAGGGATACGATTGTGTATGTGCAGGACAGTGGTGGGGGGAAGGGGTAGCGTTGCCTCATCAGCCTGGATCAGGAGAAGGCCTTTGACAGGATATTGTACACATATGTGTGAGATGTGGTCTTCAAGATGGGCTTTGGGGAGGGAATCTGCAATTGGATTGGACTGCTCCATACCAACATCATTAGCACAGTCTCAATCAATGAGTAGGAATCAGAAAGCTTCCTGTTCAGATCAGATCCACAGTCAGGTATGGCTGCCCACTCTCTCCTGCTTTGTTTGAGAGTTGTATAGAGCCCGTTGCTGAGCCCAGCAGGAAGGATATGAGCCTAAAAGAGACGGCTATTCCAGCAGAGGCCTGCAGGTCAAAGCCTCCCTGTACATGGATGATGTCGCCATTTTCTGCTTGATCCGCTGTCAGTGCACAGACTCATGAGCATCTGTGACCACTTTGAACTGGCCTTGAGTGCCAAATTAAATTGAGGCGAGAGTGAGGCCATGTTCTTTGGGAATGGGCAGATCAATCCTACATTCTTTTCACCATCAGGACAGATTACCTGAAAGTGCTGGGAATGTGGTTTGGAAGGGCTGGGACGTGCACAAAATCTTGGGAGGACCGTATTGCCAAAGTGAAGCAGAAACTGGTCCTTTGGGAGCATGGCTTCCTTTCCATTGTGGGTAAAAACCTGGTCATCAGGTGTGAGGCACTCTTGCTGTTGTTGTGCGTAGCACAAGTCTGGCCTATCCCCCAAAACTGTGCTGTTTCAGTCACCTGAGTCATCTTCTGTTCCATCTAGAAGCTAAAGATAGACTGGGTTGCAGGGACTCCTTGTAAAAAACTCTGGATAAGAGGGGGAAGAACGTACCGCATTTTGCCTTCACCCTGATGGCCACCTTTGCATGTGATTGCATCAAGCTGTGCTTAGACCCTTGGTAGGCAAACACCAAGTGTCACTACATACTGAGGTTCTACCTGTCCTCAGGGTTGCAAAGGATGGGACTGGCCTCTCCGCTGCAGAACGCTCCAAGTAGTTGACCTTCCCATATCAACTGTTCTTTCTTGGTGAAATTTGCAAAAAGCATCTTTGACCACAAGTCCATCAGGAAGTGGTCAGCATGCAGTGTCCTCAAGACCTGCAGGGAAAAGGAGAGGATGGATCCCTGTACATGGATGACGTCACCGTTTTCTGCTCAGATCTGCTGTCAGTGCACAGATGTTACATGGTTCCCTGAGCAGACTGTCAAAGTCATTCAGAACGTCTCATCACCAGAACTTTCCAACAAGGACCAAGGCATTGCTTGGCTGGTGGTGAGAAGGGCACTACCTGGGAAATCCTTTATGTACACCCAGTCAGACTGTGCCACTGCACACTGCCCTTGAAGTGGCTGCCGGGGCTGGGGGAGGGGAAAAGAAGTTTGAGACTGTCACACATTTCCTTCTGGAATGTGCCTTTGCAAAGGAAGTCTAGAGAAAGATGCAGTGGTTTTTGTCGAGGTTCATCCCGAGCAGCTCCACGACATGGGCATTTGTGCTCTACAGTCTGCTCCCCAGGATGCACACTGTGACAAATATCGATTGCACCTGGAGGACTATCGACTCGGTGATAGATACACTTTGGTCTGCCCGGGCCTTGTTGGTGTCCAGAACAAGGAGTTGACCCCGACAGAGTGTGGCGAGCTGGCACTTTCCAAGGTCCAGGACTACGTGCTGAGGGACACACTAAAGCTTGGTGCAGCTGCAGCTAATGCGCAATGGAGAAAGACCACTGCCTGAGATCTTCCTACTGCAGGTAAATGGGGGTCCATTCAGTTATCGGACCCTCCTAGAGCCTCAAATATATGTGAATATTAGTTTTGCGTAAAAGAGGTCTTTGGGTTTTTTGTGATAGCCAAAGTTCAACATTTTGTTTGTTTGCTTGATATGCAACTGTGCAGAACTGAACTGCTTTTGTGTCAATGTATGTACACAAAAATATTTATGAATAATGTATACTTTTGAAATAAAAAATAATTTTGGGAGTGGAATTTGCAGTCAGTGTGGGCGTGAAGGGTATCGTGGAAGATTATCCCTAATGATAAGCAGGAGGAGGAATATCCAGAGGGTGCTGAGTCGTCGTTTGCTTGCATTCTGGGAGTGGATAACAGGGGTCCATCCAATAATTGCACCCTCCCTGTTGCCTCATCTAAATGCCAAGAGTTTAATTGTAATATAGAGAAAACTGAACCACAATGCTTGTTTTCTTCTCTGTAAATAATGAGAGTACAGATCTGAACAGCTTCATTAATTGTGTATAATCATAACGATTTTCTATGAATAAAGTATATTTTTGAAATTAAGAGTGGATTCACAGTCAGTGTAGGCATGAAGGGTATCACAGAAGAGCCTGCTGTTAAGGAACAGTTAGCTACAAACATTCCATTACTGAAGTGTTTCTATCCCTCCTTCCCCGCCTAACCAAAAACAAAACAGGAGAGGCAAGGTTCAGAGGAGACAGTACATTGAGAGAGGAAGGTCAGCAGCAAGAGTTCCAGTGAGTAAAGGAGCACGAGCATAAACTGTTTCTGGAAGCTGTTGTTGGTGAGTAACAGGTAAGTTTTGAGAAATTGTTATCAGAGCAGACAGCATCAGAAGCTTCAACTTGGTATTAATTAATCCTTACAATGTTGAATACTTTTAACTTAAAAAGGGGTAAGACATGGTAGGAGAGCTCCATAACAAAGTCTGCTCCTCTTGCTTGATGTGGGAAGATGGGCACACTTCCAGTGCCCAGGACCTGCATGTGTGCAAGAAGTGTTTCCAGCTGCAGCTCCTGGAAGCCCAAGTTTCAGTGTTGGTGTGACGCCTGGGGACTCTGTGGGGCATTCGTGAGGTGGAGAGTGTCGTGGATAGCATGTATAGAGAGGTAGTCACTACGCAGACTCAAACTCCAGAGACAGGAAGGGAATGGGTGACCACCAGGCAGAGCAGGAGGGCTAAGCAGGCAGTGCAGGAATCTCCTGTGACTATTTCCCTGCAAAACAGATATACTGTTTTGGATACTATTGAAAGGAATAACCTCTCAGGGGATAACAGCAGCAGTCAAATGCATGGCACCATGGTTGGCTCTGCTGCAAATGAAGGGAGAGATGGGCATAGAAATGCTATAGTTAGAGGGGATTCAATTGTAAGGGGAATAGATAAGTGTTTCTGTGGCCGCAAATGAGGGTCCAGGATGGTGTGTTGTCTCCCTGGTGCTAGGTTCCTGGATGTCTCAGAGCAGTTTTAGGGTAGTTGGGAGGGGGAGGGCGAACAGCCAGTGGTCATGGTATATGTTGGCACTAATGATATATCCCTTTTTTTGAAACCTGAGGTCCTAAAAGAAGAATATAGAGAACTAGGAAGAAAGTTGAAATGTAGGACCTCAAAAGGTAGTTATCTCAGGATTACTACCAGTGCCACGAGCTAGTCAGAGTAGAAACAGCAGGATATATAGGATGAACACATGGCTGAAAAGATGATGTAAGATAGAGGGTTTCAGATTCATGGGGCATTGGGACCGGTTTGAGTGGGGGAGGGGGGTGGGGCGGAGGGGGGGGTGTTGGTGGGGCTGCGGGTGGGGGTATAGTGGGACCTGTACAAACAAGCTTCTCACACCTGCCAAGACCAGGACTGATGTCCTCAGGCGGATACTTGGTAGAGTGGATGTGGAGGGTTTAAACTTGTGTGGCAGGGGGATGGGAACCAGACAAGTCGGGTAGTTGATGCAGAAATTGAAGGAGAGGTAATCACATTTGCCTTGGTTTCTAAGAACAAGAATAGGCAAGGAAACACTGCTGTAAAGAGCAGGGGAGGTGGTCTGAAATGCACGTGTTTCAATGCAAGAAGTATAATAGGCAAGGTAGATGAACTTAGAGCTTTAGTTAGTACTTGGAACTATGACATTGTGATTCCATAGACTTGGCTAAGAGAGGAACATGAATGGAAGCTGAATGTCCCAGGATTTGGATGTTTCAGGTGTGATAGAAAGGGAGGTAAAAGGGGTGGGGAAGTTGCATTACTGGTAAAGGAGGAGTATCTCGCAGCTGCACTGAGGGAGGAGACATTAATGGATTCGTGCAGCGAGGCAATATGGGTAGAACTCAGCAACAGAAAACCTGAAATCTTAATGCTGGGGGTATACTATAGGCCTCCTAACAGCTAGTGGGAGATAGAGGAGACAATATGTGGACAGATTTTGGAAACATGTAAAACCAGCAGGGTTGTTGTGGTGGGTGATTTTAACTTCCCCTATGTTGACTGGCACTTACTATGTGCCAGGAGCTTGGATGGGGAAGAATTTTTAAAGGACTATTTAGGAGGGTTTCTTGACACAATACGTAAACAGTCCAACCAGGGAAGGGGTTGTACTCGACCTGGTTTTGGGAAATGAGCCTGGCCAGGCAAGTAAAGTTTCAGTGGGGGAGCATCTCAGGAGTAGTGACCATAATACCATGAGTTTTAAGATGCTCATGCATAGGATAACAGCAGTCCTCAAGTGAAGGTGTTAAACTGGGGGAGGACGAACTACAACAATATTAGGCATGAACTGGGGAATGTTGATTGGAGGCAGCCGTTTGAGGGTAAATCTACAGTGGACATGTGGAACTATTTCAAAATGGCAGTTGATAAGAGTTCAGGAGGAGCACGTTCCCACGAGAATGTGGATAGGTATGGCAAGTTACGTGAACCTTGGATGACCAGGGATGTTATGACCTTGGTCAAAAAGAAAAAGGAAGCATACAAAAGGTCTAGGAGGATGCAAACTGATGAAGCCCTTTGAAGTATATAAGGAAAGTAGGAAAGAACTTAAATAAGGAATTAGAAGGACTAAACGGGGTGATGAAAAGTTGTTAGCAAACAGGGTTAAGGAAAATCCCAAGGCTTTTCACACATATATAAAAAGCAAGAGGGTAGCCAGGGAGAGGGTTGGCCCACTCAAGGACAAAGGAGGGAATCTATGTGTGGAGCCAGAAGAAGTAGGTGAGGTCCTAAATGTGTTGGTATTCACCAAAAAGAGAAGGGATTGGTTGCAGATGATCTCAGGGAAAGGAGTGTTGGGTTTCTGAGCCAAGTTGCTGTTAAAAAGGAAGAGGTGTTGTGTGTCTTAAAAAGTATTAAGGTAGAGAAATCCCCGGTTCTGATGGGAATGATCCCAGGATATTGAGGAAGGTAAGAGAACAAATTGCTGGAGCATCGACAGGTATCTTTGTATCCTCTTTGGTTACAGGTGAGGTTCAACATGACTGGAGAATAGCCAACATTGTCCCATTGTTTAAGAAGGGTAGCAGGGATAATCCTGGAAATTACAGACCTGTGAGTCTCACGTCGATGGTAGGGAAATTATTGGAAAAGCTTCTCAGGGACAAGATCTATACGTATTTAGAAGCAAATGGACTTATTCACAATAGACAACATGATTTTGTGAGGGGGAGTTCATGCCTCACTAACTTGATTGAGTTTTTTGAGGAGATGATAAAGATGATTGATGACGGAAAAGCATTTGATGTTGTCTACATGGACTTCAGTAAAGCCTTTGACAAGGTGTCATGGCAGACTGGTACAAAAGGTGAAGTCACATGGTATGAGGGGTGAGCTGGCAAGATGGATACAGAACTGGTTTAGTCATTGGAGAACAGAGGGTAGTGGTGGAAGGATGCTTTTTGGAATGGAGGTTTGCGACTAGTGGTGTTCGAAGGGATTAGTGCTGGGATCTCTGCTGTTCATGGTTGACATAAATGATTTGGAGGAGCACGTAGCTGGTCTAATTAGTAAGTTTGCAGACAAAACAAAGATTGGTGGAGTTGCAGATTCTGAGGATTATCAAAGGATACAGCAGGATATCAATCAGTGGAGGCATGGGCAGAAAATGGCAGATAAAGTTTAATCCTGACAAATGTGAGATGATGCATTTTGGAAGGTCAAGTACAGGTGGAAATTATACAGTGAATAGCAGAATCCTTCAGAGTATTGATATATGGAGGGATTAAGGTGTTCAGGTCCACAAATCAATGAAGGTGGCAGTGCAGCTAGGTAAGGTAGTAATAAAGGCTTATGGCATGCTTGCCTTCATCGGAAGGGACATTAAGTATAAGTATATACAAGTTATGCTGCAGCTTTATAGAACTTCAGTCAGGCCACACTTGGAATATTACATGCAGTTCTGGTCACCACACTAACAGAAGGATGTGGATGCTTTGGAGAGGGTACAGAAAAGGTTTACCAGTTTGTTGCCTCGTATGGGGGATTTTAGCTATGAAGAATGTTTGGATAGACTGGGTTTGTTTTCACTGGAACACAGGAGATTGAGGGGCAACCTGATAGAAGTTTATAAGATTGTGAATGGCAGTGGATAGAGTGGAAAGTAGGAGGCTTTTTCCCAGGGTGGAGGGGTCAATTATAAGGGGACACAGGTCCAACATGCAAGGGGCAAGTTTGAAAGAGATATGCAAGGGACGTTTTTCACACAAAGGGCAGTGAGTGCCTGGAACATGTCGCCAAAGGTGGTGGTAAAAGCAGACACAATAGCAGTATTCAAGAAGCACCTGGATGAATACATGAATAGGAAGGGAATAGAGGGATATGGATCCTGTAAGTGAAGACAGTTTTAGTATGGAAGGGCAAAATGTGTCGGTGCAGGCTTGGAGGGTGAAAGGGCTTGTTCCTGTGCTGTATTGTACAGTGTTCTTAGTATTCATGTTTCCACCACATTCACACTGACAACAGCCTTTCAGTTTCATGTCAGCCAATGAGTCCAGACTGCTACTGATCATACTGTCCAAAACCAGGCCCAGAGGTGCACCAGGTCATCCTGCAGATCTATATGCAGGGTCGGTCATTGAAAACCAGCTTCATTGCTGGAGCTACTGGTCTAGGACTATATAGGAACATTTTGCCAGGCAAATGCACCTAAAAGTCAAGCACTAATGGAATGTACAAAGGCTAATAGTTTAATCTGGTGAACAGTTTGCTGTTATGGACTGCATATTTTAATGGAGACTATTAGTTCATGAAGTCCACCAAGACAGTCACTTTGGATTCTGCGTGAGCTTGCCAATTGGATACATAATTGTCTTAATGGCAGGAGACAGAGTGATGGTGGCAGGTTGCATTTTGGACTGGAGGCTTTTCACCAGCGGCGTTCTGCAGGGATTGGTTCTGAGTCCTCTTTTGTTTGTCATTTATATAAATGATTTTGATGAGAATATAGGAGGCATGGTCAGTAAGACACCTTTGCGGATGACACAAAATTGGTGTCATAATAGACAGGTTTTCTAATTTTACAAAGGGATCTTGATCAAATGGGTCAATGGGCTGAAAAACAGCAGGTGGAGTTTAATCTGCAAAATGTGAGGCATTGCATTTTGGTAAAACAAACAAGAGTAAGGCTTATAGAATTAAGTATTGGACCTTCAGTAGTGTTGTAGAACAGAGGGACCGAGGGATGCACGTACATAATTCTTTGAAGTTTGCTTCACACATAGATGGAGTGGTTAAAAAGGTGTTTGACACGCTTACCTTCCTTGTTCAGTCCTTTAAGTATAGGAGTTGGGACGTCATGTTGAGGTTGTACAGGACATTGGTGAGGCCTGTTCTGGAATACTGTGTCCAGTACTGGTTACAGGAAGGATATTATTAAGCTGGAGAGGGTTCAGAAGAGACTTACTAGGATGTTGCCAGGTATGGAAGGTTTGAGTTATAAAGAAAGGCTGGATTGGCTGGGATGTTTTTTTTCACTGGAGCATAGGAGATTGAGTTGATTGGATGCGAGTTTATAAAATCATGACGTATAGATAGAGTTAATGGTAGTTGTATTTTCCCTGGGATGGGAGATTTCAAGACTAGGGGACAATTTTTAAAAGGGGAGAGGAGAGAAATTTAAGAAAGATATGAGAGGTAATTTTTTTTTTTACAGAGGGTGGTTCGCATGTGGAATGAACTTTGAGGAAGTGGTGGATGTGGGTACAATTACAACATTTAAAAGACATTTGGATATGTACATGAATAGGTCAGGTTTGGAGGGATATGGCCTAGGAGCAGGCAGGTGAGATTATCCAACTTATACCTGTTTTTTCACAGCATTATTGCTTGGTGTCTGAATTGATGTGTTAATTTTATTTCTCCTGTTACTACATCATAATGGTTCCTTCATTTTCTCATTTATTTCTGCTTGGAAGAATTAACTTCCAAAATTACTTTTTTTTAAACTTTAAAACTCCAGTTTTTGTAAATCAAATCCTCAGTGTCTGTGAGTAAAATAGCTTCATAACCGCAATGAGAAGCTATGTGTCATTCATTTTGTTATTGCTTCTTAGCCAGTTGGGCAATCTTATCAACGAGCTGGAACTAAAATTTCACACCTTCATATTCTACTTTGTTTATCATTAATATTTTTATTACCTGCTCAAATTGTCTTCTGGCAACAGATAAAATATAAATACTAATTTAATTCTAGGTTTATTAAAAGATTATTTTCTAAAAAGACTTAATGTAAAATACAGTATTAAATTTGGCCTGTTCAGTTATTTAATGGATGCAAACATTTTGTGTTGATTATATAAAGGGAAAGAATTAAAAGTATTTTTAAAATCCACATACCATAATTGTCCTTTTCTCCAACTTTAAAACATTAGTTCCTCGAGGGGTTAAAAGAAAATCTATTGTATATTTTGAAGAAGGATTTCATAATTCTCCAAATCCCTGCTCTTACAAAATGCTATTTGTGAAACATTACAAAAAAATGCCCAATTAAAATGAGACCTTTCATTATAAAACCGGAGTATCCACCTTTTATTGATTTTCTTTCTCCATCTCTTACAAAGCAGAAGGAGACTTTATTTCACATTTTTAGAATAATAATGCAAGTACATTATATAATGTCTTTTCACTGTGAGCAGACAAATATCCTCCTTCATGGCCTATTGTGCTGAAACATAGGGCAGAAAATTACCACCTTGGAAATGTTTCTCCTATCAGCAGTAAATGTATGTCCCACTCCAATGATATCAATTGCCTGAATGGTCTTGAAATCCTCCCAGATGCTGCTGATAGAGAAGCTAGCTTCACACGGTGGTAACAAACAGCTCCAACAAGACAGTCTACAATGGTGTCTTGCTGGCAAGCTCCCCAGGAATAGTGGTCATAGCTGAGGCAGACAGGAGACAGTGAGATAGAGACACCCTCTGACAAATTAGAAAACATTTAATGTTACATAGAGCAGCCAAAGCAACATGGCCACTATTGTGGAGATAGAGCCTCCAGAGAGGATTGGAGATGATTGAGGTCCAATCTTCAAATCAGGACAGAGGGAAGGATGAATTAAAGGAGGTGCCAATGATGCCCCAGGTTGCCTCTAGAAAGCCACATATCTGCCTGGCTCCAGATTCATTAGGGGGCTTGGTAAGATTGCAGCAACTTCATTCCTGATCTTAGTTTTTTAAAATTCGTTCACAGGATGAAGGCGTTGCTAGCTAGGCCAGCATTTATTTCCCATCCAGAGGGCAGTTAAGAGTCAACCACATCACTGTGGATCTGTAGTCACAACTAGACCAGACCAGGTTGCGATGGCAGTTGGCCAATTAATGGACCTAACTGGCTATCAGTCATCACTGTACTTTTAGTAGCATATATTTTGAACTTACCCCTCAAGATTGCTTGGAAGTGGTTACGCACTGGCACCTGACATATCAAAACTGCCCTGCCACCTTGCCTCCAAGAAACTGGTAAGACTCTGCCCATGGAGAGAATGAAACGACTGAGAAATTGTTTATCATGCTGCCTTCATGATCATTAAGTTATTTTGGAAATAGTGTTGTACTATAAACAAATATCTTTAGGAGTTAAAATAAGCTGAAAATATGTCTTGTGTTTTTCCTAAACAATAGCTTGATATGTTAAATTTTTTTTGGTGTCAGGAATACTGTTGGAAATAACATATGTAGAAAAATGATTGGAACTGGGCAGAATGTGGAAACATTGGCATTACAATGCTCTTGGCTCTTCAGTAAGACAACTTCGTATTATTTTTACATTCTGATCCAATCACAAAGCACTCTTTCTGAACTTCATGTGGAAGTGGAGGATGTGGGCACAATTACAGCGCTTAAAAGACACTTAATTAGTACATGAATAGGAATGGTTTGGATGGATATGGGCCAGGAGCAATCAGGTGGGACTAGTTTAGTTTGCAATTACATTTGGCATGAATTGGTTGGGCTGAAGGGTCTGTTTCATTGCTGTATGACTCTATGACTACGAATCTGTATTAAATTACAATGTTCAAAGACATCGACAAAGTGATGTTGCAGTTACTGGAGTATCAATACATTGGAGTACCAGAACTAACAAAGGCAAGACAGGTACAAAGAAAGTACACAAGGGTCAATACTTAATTTGCTATTTATATTGAAAGTAATTGGACTTGTTGCTTCAGTAATTTCTTGTAGCTATTTTTGAGCAGTCTCTTATGTTTCTGGGTTTAGTCCAAGAGTTTGCTATGAAGGTTTGTATCAGTTGGATTGAATTATGGGGATTGTGCAGCAACTTTGATCTTTGGATGATGTCTTCTGAGAATTGAAGTCTCTGCATCCAAACAATAGGGCCTAGAGGACTAAGACAGACAGCAGGGTGGCATTTGTGAGCTCACACCCTATGAGGAGATGCTTGAAAATCACAGGTCACTTGTGCAGTGTCACCGATATCTCCATGTTCAGGCAACCGAATAAGCATCACTGAGACGTGTGTAACTGTTCTCTCATTACCACCACCATTAAATCTGTTCTTAAGATGCTCAAGTTTTTATCCCATTGCAGGACTATTGGCGTCTCTTCTCTAAAGCAGATGTCAGAGGTACCTATACATCCACTGGCCTGGAGAAGCCAGCTCCAACATCTTTTCCTACACCTCTGAGCAAAAAAGACTACAGATCCATTGGAGGATGCACTAGCAAGGCTTTGTGCTGCACTCTCTACTAGCTCAAATATTTTCACCTTGGTCAGTTCTCTTTCCAGAATAGATCTGGGAATACAGTCTCCACAGTCATTGCGAAAGGAACACCGTTAATCAATCTGATATTGTTTTTCTGCTTAAGTGTAATCACAATGTAAATTTTGGGTCTTTAATGTCATGTGGATCTGCTTAGCTTCACTTGACAAAAATGCATCATGGGATTGTGGAGAGTGGTGTTTGAATTGTAGCTGCAAGGCCAAGGGGTCATGGACTAGCTTATTAACATTTCATTATTGTGAGAACATGCAGGCTCCAAGGTAAAGTAAGAAAACACACATACTCCCAACTAGTTCAGCCCTTACCAGTAAGCAAGAGGGCAGATACTGAGTCATTTCAAAAAGGAAAGAAAAAAGACTACAGCCGTGCACTTGTGCTGGTGCTGTTTTAATTTGTTTTAGGTGTGAAGCAATTGACTAAATATAACCTTTGCATTTGTAAAATTATAAAATTTATAATTGTGCAATCTTGTAGGCTTTCATCACTCAAGAAAATGCAGCAAAGATGTTTTACTCTTTTTATATGCCTGTATAACAATTTGCTTAGATTTGCACTTTGTGACCTTTATATTAGTTTGCTATACCTTTTGAGATCATAAGCAAATGTTTTAACATTCAAGCACCACAAAGAAAGAGAAACATCATTTAACAAAGGGCTCTGAGAAGGACTAATGGCAGATGATGTATAAGTATCTTATTTAAGGGGAATTTTACCAATTGAGCAAGAATTGAAACATGAACTCAAGAATATTAATCATTTGGTTTTGGCAGCATACTCCTTTTTTTGGAAAAAAATGGATAAAGAACGCTTCATAAGCTACTCTCCTGTCTTAGTGAAAAAGCGTAAAAGTTTTAATAATAAACCTAAATGAAGAGGATGAGATTAAAGAGCCAGTCAGAAGATAGTAGGAGGTGACATCAATGTCCATCCCCTTTAAGAGCCATTTAGCAATTGATCATGTGTCCCTTAAATCAATTAACAATAAGCCTAATCTCACCTTAGCCATTCAGAATGTAACAATGTAATTGATCATACTGAAGGTTGTGGTTAATAAAGAGTTAATAAACAGCTATTCTTCAGTGGTCAGAGTATACATCAAGTTTGAAAGTGAAGTTATCCTGCTGTCTAAGTGGAAACAGAAGACTCTTGAGTTGTTGGAGCAAGATCAGAGACTTAGCATCCTTCCGAAGCTCTAAACTGAACTGACAAGAGTCATAGTGTGCTTGTAAAGTTACTACCTTGCTTTTTGATTGGTATATATGATTTAGTTTCTGGAGTTACTATACCAGACTGTCTCCTGTTGCCTTATTGCTTAAATTCTCAAATGAGTAATTAATGTTGAGATTTGAGTTTAAGTTGTAACCTAGAACTTGCCCATATGTATACCTTTATAATGATTCTGTTTGGTGTCTAAAGTGTGCCCCATGGATTCTGAATCTTGAGACATCAAATAGAGTGCAAAATTAGGCTCAATGTATCACTGCAGATGAAAAATTGTGTTGCAAACATCTACATGTGAAATATTGAGCTGCATACCATTCTTTTAGAGTGCAAAATAGATTTGCTGTAATGTTGAATTAAAGGGAAACTTGACAACTTCATTAGTTATAATTTCAGGCACTATGATAGATGCACTTAAAATTATGAAAAGTTGGGACCATGTTTAGAAGCAATTGTTTCTAGTACAGGAGAGGATTAAGGATGAGAAAAGAATAAGCATAAGATATATAGAACAAAGAACAGAAAGTAACTTTGCACGAACGGTCATGATGTTATGTCATTCATGTCTAGGGTTAAGTTACTGAGGCAGTGTTCTTATCAACATTCAAGATTGGATGGGTGGATGAAGAAAAGGGGTTAATGTATTATAGGAATAAGGCAGGTAAATTTAATTACAACTTGTTGAAGGGTAAACACGTTGGTGTGAATGGTCTGTTCTGGTTTTGTAACTTTTCCTTACACTATTCTGGGAATTTGGGGCTCATTTTTAATACATCTAAAATTTAAAAATGTAATTCTTTCTCTGTTTGTTTGTTATTTGAGTCAGAACATCAACCTGGCACATCATTATGGTTCAGGGTCAGTCATTCTACACATTACAACTTGCAAACTCAAAAAGGCTGAAATTTTAGTGAAATTGATATTTCACAATTAAAACTGCATTTTTTTTTTTTAAAAAAAAGTATCAAGTCTAGCTGCAAGCTTAATTTCTGCCCTAGGTTGTAAGATAATAATGTAAGTACAGCTCAAAAAACCTATGCCTTTTAACAGAACAAGCTCAATTTGTTCCATCATAACTTATTCAGCTCTTGTTGGTTATTCCAGAAAGTTTTGGTCTCCTTGAGCGAGTTACTTTTAAACTATTGGTTAAACCATGGAACAAACATTAAATCTTTTATAATTAAGTATTAAGTGCACATATTACAATAATATCAGTTCCCTACAAATAAAATCACCAAGAAACACAATCAGATTGCAAAATAGTGCTAATGAAAGGTCACTGACATGAGACATTTTTCCCCAGATGCTGCCTGACCTGCAGAGCATTTCCAGATTTCTAGTATCTGCGGTAACTTGGTTTTGTAACAATCCATTGACAGGATATTCTGCCTAAATAATTCTTATGGTAATTGCTAAGCTCTGAATATTTACCCATCTTCCAGATCACTCAGTCTGAAATGCTGGACTGTAGTACCTTTCGAAGAAGGAGAAAACAATAAAATTGGTTAGCAATACGCGTGTGATTCATCGTGTTTGCTTCAGTATGTCTTAATCACTCATTTCCAAGTATTACTGTGGTTTTTAACTTTTTTTTTCCTCTCTCTGGGATAGATAATAATCAGCTTTAATTTTATTGAAAGCCCATTCATCGCAGTGGTAAGTTTCCGATTGTTAGTGATGCACTAAAGTAGGAAAGCTGCAGATGTGAAGACAGCGAAACGAGTATCATCTGATGCATGATAATAGTTAAATGTGATATTGAAAGCAGCAGTTTCAGTCTGATGATTGAAATCAGCCTATCATTTAATTGAAAATTCTTTATTGGTTGAATTGAATAATAATGTTGGAAAATTGAATCTTTTTTTCACCCAGTGTGCAGTCAGATATGGAATTTCTAATGTTACAATAGAGCACTCTTTCCAATGTCCAAAGTTCATTCATCCCATCCTCTAAACACCACCACCGTCAGCGTTGCAACCAACCTATTTTCTACAATAACCACCCTTGTTACCTCCCTAATTTAGTGTTAATTTGATGTCCAATTACTTGCATGCTTTTATACTTTTGACATACATCCACAAACTGCAACCATACAAATTTGTTTTATTTAAAACATGTCACAGTTCACATAAAGTAATTAAAATGTTCTTCACAACCTCTAGCCATGCATTTGGAGCTCGAGGAACAAGAAGGCAACCTGCTGTATCCCTCTGCTTTTTAATGCTATATTTAAATCACAATTGTACTATTGATGTTAAGCAGTTTTACGTGCTCATCAGCACTCATTGTGTTGTATGTACTGCACCAATTTGAAACTGCTTTCTTTCTTTTTGCACACCATGGCTGTGATATCAAGGCTGTTTTGAATGTAAACATAATATCCATACTCAGCAAAGCAATGTGTGGTAATTAAGCTATTGAATTTTATATTAGTGTCTTCTCTCTAAGAAATTTGAAATGCTTTTGCTTTGACCATATAATGCTATGAGTACAGTTACAAAGCTTCTTTTTATGTGGATATTAAATGGTTATTGTCCTGGAATACTGTGCAATGACAGAAAAGAAGTAACTTGGGTTTAAGTATTTTCTAATCAAATTGTCCAGGGATACTATTACTCACCTCTGGAGCAAGTTGGACTTGAACCCAGGCTTTCCTAGCTCATTACTAGACACTCTACCACTGTGCCAGTGTGAAATTTGAATTCAATAAAATATCTGGAATTAAGGATCTAATGATGACCATGAATCTATTGTTGATTGTCAGAAAAACCCATCTAGTTCACCAATGTCCCTTTGGGGAAGGAAACTGCCATCCTTACCTGGCCTGGCCTCCATGTGACTCCAGACCAACAGCAATGTGGTTGACTCCGAACTGCCATCTGGGCAATAAATGTTGCCTAGCCAGTGATGCCCTCATCCATTAATGAAAAAAGACATCAGCCCTCATAATGTGGGTCTATATAATGCCCCTCACAACCTGAAACATCCCAAGGTGCTTTGCAGTCAATGAAGTCCTCTTCTGTGAGTGGAATCACTGTTGTATTGCAGGAAATCTGGCAGGTTCTGTGGCAATTAAGTCAGATTGGATCTGTTTTGAGTGAAAATGGGCAAGATTTTGCTTTCGTAAGACTGTATGAAGGTGAACTTAAAAGTGGGTGATACCTCAGTTTTGGGTGGGTTAGGTTTTATTGTGCATTTATGTTCTTCTCCGTTCATTGTAAAATGCCAAATTTTGTGGACAACTTAGCAGGAAGCTCTGCCCCCACACCAGGATTTTGTCGGCTCCAACATTGGGGTTTCATACTTCAAAGGCATCCAGATAGCATTTCACACTCTGTAACCCAAGAGCATTACAGAGGATCTGCTTATCCCTCCCACACACTCCTAGAGATGTCAAAGACTAAAGCAATGTCAAAAAGTAGAAATTCTCTTGAAGGCTACCCAGGATCAATGTGATGTTTACTTTCTTTAGGAATTGCAACAGGAGGCCGTCCAACTGATGAAGGCAGTCTGTCCAGAGTTATGGGCAGCTAATGAGAACTTCTTTCCAGTACTGCAAGAGAATGAACAAACTGCTGTGTTCTCCAGGATATGTAACACTGTCTATTCTAACCCTGACCCTATTGCTTCATGTTCCATTGTGCGTGTTCCATTGTAAGGTTGCCACTGCAAACAACTATATCTTAGAAAGTTGTGTGTCAGGCGTCTCCATCAGATGTCTTGTGCAATCCATGTCTGTCACTTCATTGCTGCAACCACAGTAGCACTACTGGCACTCTGTACCCTCCAAACCTACACCACAGACACTCCTCACACACCCCTCCACATACCTCATCACTCTCTCCCTTCTCTTGTCTTCTCTGTCTTTCTTGAATCTCCCCTGTCACTATCTCCATTCCCAGCCATACTGCGGATTTACCTAAATACCAGAAACTGCAGTGGATCAAGAAAGCAGCTCAGCACCACCTACTTCAAAGCAATTTAAGAAGCACAATAAATGATAGCTAAGCCAGTGATGCCCACATCCCATGTAAAAATAAAAGAAAATGGATGAACACCGAATCAGAAAAGGGAATTTCAGTCTGTGGACAGCGCTATCATTTCACATTCAAACACCTTTTGGTCATTTGTCCCATATTTCTAATGGTAACACTTCGTTCCAATGGAAAGGTTTGGTTCACACAATCCAAAGCTCAGATTTCAGTATAAATCAGAAACACAAGTAAACATTCATGATAAATATTGCACAATTTCCCTAAATCCCCAGCTGTGAGCTAGCTTTGATTTCGAAGATAATTTTTAACTTCATTACTTGGAGGTTTATACTGATTTTTGCAGAGGTGATAACTTTAACCTACTCATCAACTAGAATCTGCATGGCTGACTGATCATAAAAATGACATTTTCTCAGGTTTTGCTTTTGATTGCTCCATGTTGTGCAAGATGGTCAATATTGATTTGCCAGAAAATAAAGACTTTAAATGTAAAGATGTTGACTAACAGGAGATAGGAAAGATTTTATCCAAATAAAATTATTAATACTTTAAAAATTGCAAAAAGGGCAAGTGAGAATTTGAGTAATATTAAGCAATTGAGATATTCCTTTAAAAAGTAATTTAATTTTTAGCTCAATAATTATGTTCTTGACAAATGAAGTCTAAAAGGAATATTAGATAACCTGTCTGGTTCAGATAAATAAGTCAATTTATTTGCCTACTATGTCACCTGAAAGTTACTACTTATACTGAAACCACAATTGTGTAAGGCAAATCAGACTAACAGGAGAACAAGCTTATTACCATTTATAATTGCTATGATACAGATATTTACTGCTTTCAAGATAGTGGGAGTAAAGGTAGAACCCAGCAGATATTCCTTAAAATTTGATTAATTTCCAGTGTTTGGATGTGATTGTTGCAGTGGCTGTATCTCAAACTCCTGTGTTACTTCAGTCTTTACACTGATTGGTCAGTGTTTTTGCCCAAGTTATAGCAGTGATCAGGAAGCCTGGCTCCAATTCCAACGTGAAATAATATTATAGGATAGTTTTTTGTTAGAAAAGCAAAGCAAGAATTTAAAAAAAATGTTTGCTGACATAAATTTCAGAAACTTAACAACTAAACACATTGTCTTTAAAATGAGTAAGTATTAGAACAAAAATTTTTTTTCAGGAAATGATAATGAGGGAAAGCTTGTTCAAAAACCTATTCTTTATCATGGATTTTCTTTCAGACATCAAATCTTGTTTTTTTTTCTTTTTCCAAACATCTATCTCATTAACTCGTGAACTTGCTTTATTTGCTGAAGGCCAATGAAACGAACAGAAATGTATTCTTTTTGTGGTGTAGATCTGCTTCTCTTGTTTTATTCTATGCAAAGTTTGTGTGGTTTAATGCTTCATCAGGTCAAACAATCTATCTGCATTAAATAAATCACTTTTCTCTTTCTAATCTTGAAGCCAATTTAAAAAACAAAACTGCTGCAAAAGTATCCAAAGCCGACAAACAGCGTTGCCACAGTGGAATTGACTGTCAAGGCTGTATTTATTATTGACGGCTCATGATCAACTGATCACACTTACCAAATGGTTATACAAATCACCATTTTCATTCCCACTGAAGGGCAACAGGAGCAAGATAAGACAGCATAACTTCTATTTTGCCGCATCTGAGGCAGTTCATCAACTCAACAATAACCGCTACATCACCACCCTATCAATAGATTCCTGCTTGTACTGTCACCACTTCCTCAATCTCTCCCCTAATGTTAAATCCTTAGGCTTACCAACTGCATCCAGCTGTGGTAACATGGTCTGGTGCAATTATTGATTGGAATAATGTCAGTTGCTGTCATGTTCTGGGCTGAAGTGAGTGCAGACAGCCTCCTCTGTCATTGTACACTGAGAAGAAACTAAACAGGACTTTGGTTATAAAAATAATGATCAAATATAAATTTGTGTATATGTATATGGATCATAAAAAAGGAGAAAAATCCCAAAGCCTGTATCTTCATATTAAGCTAGTGGCTTCATACTCTTCAATGTAACAATATCCAGAGTAACCTTCTTCAAAGAAGTGATTTGTATATACTGTCTTCTGTTGCAGTCTAACTCCAGGATTAGGATCAGACAGGTGTGAACAATATTGTTGCTCTCTGGAGGAGGCAATACCATTCTGTTTCACTTTGGATTCATGTTCAGATTTTAGCATTTGATTCACATTCCAAAAGTTCAGCATTGTACTCAGCCCAAAATGATTCACAGTTTATTCACATTACAAATGAGCTCTTCCTTTATTCTGTTTTGATCACCATGGTTACAAAGGCATTGGGAAGAATTCAAGTGAAGTTCCAAAATTGCAAGGAGGTGCTGATATGATGATTTAGAAATTATAATTCCAACAAGCACACAGGTTTCAGGAGAAAAATGCCCTTTCTTCATGCCTAGTGACTTTGAACCTTAATATGAAGTACAAATGCAAATTGAATTACAAGTTAAAAACAATAAGTTGGAAATGTGAAATCAAAAATAGTACTGATCCCAAAAATTGTCATTGTAATATATACTTTCTTCAGTTTTTCGTGATCACTTTTAATTTTTCTTCATGAAAACTTATTCAGTGTACTCTAACATTTTCTATCTAACTACTTGCAGTAGATGCTGATAGTCAACTGTCTTCAAAATGGGGTGAATTAGTACACCTAATAAAATTCTGGATTTAGGTTACAACCCTTTACAGCAAGAAGACTGCTCATTATAGTCACAACTGTCACCAAGCAACTGAGGTGATGAAAAGCAAATTACACTTAATACTGAGAAATGTAAAGTAATGCCTCAATGTTCAAAACAATTACATTTGCACAATAAAGGGATAAATTGTTAAATAAATCAATGGGAAAAATTGTATGTGTGCTAAATGGCCAAATCTAAAAAGTGCGTTTGCAAATCACATTACATATTGTATAACAGCAATCATCAAGAATAGTGTATATGAGTAATAGTCAGGAAGACAAATATAATTTCCATGCTTCTGTTATCAGTGAGTCCCGTTGAATTTTAGCTGGACAGATCGAAATTATGGGTGCACCCACCACAGTGTAATTGTCTTTTAATTTTAATACCCAAAAAAATCATAGTAATGACATCAGCCATATGGATTGCATACAATATAAGTTCCCTGACTGGAACTCTTAATTTGGTCCAATCAGGGAGCCCTGCCTGATAGACAAAAACACGAGTGTCAGACATCCTCACATTCTGAGAGATGGATAAGTGTCAAGGACTTTCCACATGGAAATAAGGGGTGAATTGCTGATGGAATACCGGCCTGTGGAGTCATTTCAATCATCACCTGATTTTTCTCATTTGTTCATCCAGTCAGTTGTGAGAGCTAGTTGAAATTTAAAATATTAATAATAAAGAACTTGCATTTATATAATGCCTCTTACAATCTCAAATCATCCAAGGTACCGAAGAACTTTGAGGTGCAGTCACTGTTGTAGTAAATATGGCAGCTGATTTCAACTCTTGTCATCAGAACATAAGAAAATAACATTGAAAAGCATTCAAGGAAAGGCACCAATAATGAGATGGGCTTTTGGATCAGCAAAGGAATAATGGTTCTCCATCAGTTCTTAAATGGAAAGAAAACTATAAAAGGAGGACTGGATTTAAATTGTAAAATGATACAGTCTGCCCTGTTATTTTACTTTTTAATCACACATTAGAAGAAACAAATAAAATACCAATTAATCTTACTGCACTTATTAAGCTTGTCAAAAGTTCATGAATTGTAGTGGGTTTACAGACTTAAGTTAAATATTCCCTGCTGACTTGTGCATAACTATAATAGCATCTGGCAACATCCACGTAGAATACAAATTCAAAATTTGTAACAACCAATTAACAAAATTTGGGTTGTAATTTCCCTATTTCAGTAGAATAGAAGTTCATTATCATGCCTTGAATGGTGAGATGTCCATTTTAGTTTAGACATACCAGGAAGCTGGAAACAAAGAGAAAGACGACATAAGTGGGAGGTCGACCAATTATGTTCTCGCAGAACTTGAAATGTCCATCTCATGAATAGCACTGACGGAACTGAACAGTAATTTCCCATGGGCAAGATATGTGGTCTACTGTGTTTTGACTTAATTTAAGGAACAGAAGAAAACTCCAAAATGAATTCATTTAAAAAGCTTTGCAATCTTAATTTTATTATGAAAGTATTTTCACTTCTAAATCACTGCAGTCTCAAAGAAATCACTGGGGATATAAGACCATTTAATAAAATACCTTGAAGTTGGCAGGTACATTCCAAATATTTTTAATGCTGTTATATATCAAAATGCATTTCATTTAATTCTCAAACAGGTTTTACAAGAGATATATTTTCTATCTATTCCATTACCACAGTCACCAATTAAAATTGGATGTTTGAGTCATTAAAATAGCAAAAGGTGACATTGTGAAATTATGCATCACGCTGCACATGTTTAACAATGTTAATGATGCTGGCAGCAGGAGCATGTCAAATTGTTTCACCAACGTAATTAATGTAGTGCTGGTGAGTTGCAGCCTCAGAGGCACTTCAATCACTGGTGGAATTGCACAATTATCCAGTTAGAATAGTGGTCAAGATGATTCTAGGATGAATGGTGACGGACAATGGCTTAACATTTTTACCTGGAGCTGGGAAGAACACTGATCCTACCCCCAGCTCTACATTCATGCACTTTTTTAAAAAATTGAAATAATTTACCTTTTTTGGTGAAGACCTCTAGCAGCTCTTTTGTGTGTAGTCCAGGGAAAAGATTTCTAATTTGGGTTCTAAAATGGGTTTTGGACACCTTGCTTTGCTAATAAGAGGCATAACACCTGTTTCCAGCAAACACCAGCTACGTTCTACAATGTCTGAACTCATAAGCCACCAGCTGCATTTTCAAAGATTGTGGAATTGGCTTAAACTAGACCATGTTTAACTCATTTAGCACCCAAGAAATAGCTGAAACTCTTTTACCAGGATAGCAGACGTCCCACTGACTGCATGTATGTCACCTTACATGAGGTGTAGCAAGTGCATTTAGACAAAACAAAAGGATTCCACTCCCTCATTCACATCCAGCCTTCATTCTGTGGTGGTTTGTTGTATCATAAGTATTTGAGCCACTGACAGAGTGTGACTCCAAAATGATGGGGCTGTCTACTGACTAATCAATTCATGACTCAAGTGCAGAACCTGTGCAGACATGCAATTGAATACATTGCATCCACCAGGAATTTTGGTGGGGGGGTGATCTGGATTAGGAACAGAGTAATGATGATGTGACATATTTGCCTAAAAAACCAAAGGACTGAAACGTCCTGACAAAGGACTTCAGCCCGAAACGTTGACTTCCCTGGCCCTCTGATGCTGTCTGAACTGCTGTGCTTTACCAGCTCCGTATTTATTGAAGCGAGATGCGTGTCGCTTGAAATAATTGAATATTTCTGATAAAATCGCACGGGTGGACAGACTTCATAAGCACCGTTCGGGTTAGGAATGATCCAGTCCTTTGTTTACATGTTAAAACAAGAATTGCTACAGTTACCAGTTCTCCATTCTTATGGGGGTGGGTTGGGGAAATCGTCTCCACAAGTTTGTTATTATGTGGCTCATGCTCGACTCCAGGCGGTGGGAGATATCAGGAAGGCTGTACTGACCCTCTGTGAAGAAATCTTCAGAGCGTTGGGATGCATATGTACTTGCCCACTTACAGTGGCAGAAGCTATCTCATTGAGCAGGACTGACTGCCAGCAAGAGCCTTAGGAATTCTTAATGGCCCTCCCTCTCCCAAATTTCAGCCTGACTGTTTAATTTGAAAGGTACTGTTAAATGGCTATGTTTGATAACATCAAGAGAGTGGCCGGACTTCAAACCATTGTAATTGGCATCCAGAAATGATCCTGTGTCTTGTTTAAATAAACAAGAGGTAGGTTTCTGCCTGTTATGAACAGCATCCCACCAGTCTACAGATGCCACTTGCACTCCAGTTACCTGACTCACTGAGAGCTGATCTTCCTGCCCTGATATTAAAATTTTATTGCCTCTTTGCACTCTGCTCTAAAACAAATAATCCATAGTCTTGGTCGTCATTCCCCTTTCTTCATGTACAAACATGGCCTTTGCCATCGAAGGTGTTTTTGTAAACAATTGCATTGTCCTAATGTCTTTGTTTAACACTTGACTCACGGGAAGCATCAATCTCCAATTTAGCTTATCCACTGTTCCAAAATTAAAGTGCACTTCTGCCCTTTGCAATCTCTTCAACCCCCTTATAAATTCTTTGTCTATTCTCTATGACTGTCCTCTTGATGGTGTCATGTTACACAAGTTAGTACACCAAAGATCTCCACCAGATAAGGTCAAACTCCATTTTGTTCTTTGTATGCTTCACTATGTATATATTTCTATAGAACAGTACAGCTCAGGAATGGCCTACAATGCTGTGCTGATCATGACAGCAAATTAAACTAATCCCTTCTGCTTGCCCTTGGTCCATATCCCTCCATTCCTTGCATATTCATGTGCTCATCCAAAAGCCCCATAAAAGCCCCAATTACAACTGCCTCCTCCGCCACTCCGGCAGTGCGTTCTCCAGACACCTACCGCTCTGCGTTTTTAAAAAAAAACTTGCCCCTCACATCTCCTTTGAACTTTCCCCCTCTCGCTTTAAATGCATGTCCCCTAGTATTAGACATTTCAGCTCTGGAAAAAAGATTCTGGCCATCAACCCTACCTAAGCATCTAATAATTTTATAGATGTCTAACAAGTCTCTCCTCAGCCTCCTCTGCTCATACTTTATAGCTCATACTCTCTAATCCAGGCAGCATCCTGGTAAACCTCTTCTGCGCCCTCTCTAAAGCCTGCACATCCTTCCTGTAATGTGGTGACCAGAACTGAATACAATACTCTAAGTGCAACCTAACCAAAGTCTTGTAAAGCTGCAGATATGCTCCCCCAACCCTCCTTCCTTTTGTGTTCACTCCAGAAATAGCTGTCCTCTGAGTCACTTTCATAGTGCCCAGTCTAAGTCTTTCTATCATTGTGCTCCTTAATCTTCACCTTTGACGGCCTTGTGCTAGTAAATGCTTTACTCTCGCTTGTATCCTGGTCATTTTCACTGGTAAACATGTATCCACACTCTGTCAAGTCCAAGTGGTGCACAACAGGCTTGGTTATCCCAGACCATAGCAACGTGTGATTCGCAGCAATTGAAATATTACCCCTGCTTTCTCTCCACAGTTGATGCTAAATCTGTTCTGTTTCTCCTGCAATTTCTGTTTTTGCTTGTTTCAGACCTCCAACATTGGCAGTTTTTTTTAAACTGATTTATTACATATTGCTTTAACAGTTAGAAACATTCCAATTGAGATACAGGTTAGTCTCTCATGTGACACCAGGCTCCAGACTACGTTCCTACCACTAAAACATTCTGACATCATTGCTAACAACCGCAGAAGCAGAACTGGTTAGGACAATGGTTAGCTCCTCCCAGAAAGAATACTTTACATCCTGATGCATGGAACTTATCTTGTGACGTCAGTTCTCCCTTACAGGTTCTAACAACCTTACACAACACCATTACTATAAGACAAAATAGAAAGTTAACTTACCAGCATCTGAGGAGTCAGCAAATGTTGTTCTTTTCCCATAGTACTAAAATAAAGTGTTCATTGTTTGTTTCTTTGATGTGCATAGTTTCATTCTTGGTTTTCTTTTGCAGACAATTGCAGGCCTCCTTCAAACTGAACTGTTATTTCCAGCTCATCAGGCTGTGCTTTGGACCATCTGTATTCTGATGTAAAAAATGTCCATCACTTTTTAATTACCTTGGTTAACGTTTTTGTAAGAAAACAGGAACTGCTGATATTTTGTTGCAGGAACTAAAAATATTGCAGTGCAACAAATTTCATGATGAGTATTTACAATCTGTTTCTCCCCGGAAACAGTGTGATGAGTTACTGGTTTCATTTCTGAGAACAAAAGTAAGAAATTTTTCAGAATTTTGTTTAATTTGCTGGAATAAAGAAAAAATCCAGCTGAAATGCAAAGGTACAAATTTTTTACAATCTATATTGTATGTGCAATCATCATGCTGAACTGACATATTATAACAGACAGCCCATACTCTTGCTTATCATGGGTTATGTTTTCTGCCATCATCATATTTAGCACCTAATGTGTCAACTTGGTCTAGGGTGGTCAAGGAATACCACTTGCTAGTCTAAAGAGAAGAGGTTCTTATCTGAACCAAGATGTATTGTGATGAAGGTTTATGATAAATTATTATTCTTTGAAAACCTGTGTTTTAAGGTGGATAGTGACTTGTATAGTTATAAGTTTAAAATTTGTAGTTTGTAGTTCTACACTGTGTGAGTTAAGAAGGGTAGGACTCAGCTTCTTTTTGGGTTTTCCAAGTAGTGCCAGGGTATCTTAAAGTTAGCTAATATGCATTTAAATTAGACATTTTTAAAAAAAAATGGACTTGAGGCAAATTGTTCAGTGGTTTAGAAAACAAAGAGTAGAAGATAGAAATTGGGCTATTGCCGAGCAACAAGATGCTCTTTGACATAAAAAGACAGAAACAGATTCCATTTTAGAAAGGCAGTGTGCACGTTTCTGTTACAGGGAACAGATCAACGGCAGGAAAATATTCAATAGGTTACATGTTTCCAAAGCAGTTTGGGCTGAAACAATGTTCCGAGTGGTTTAATGTAAGTAAGAGAAAGCTGGGAAGAGGAGCTAAGGAATTCATGTTAAGCAATAAGTAAGCTGCATTGGCAGTTTGTTTCAGGATCTCATGAAGAGAATTTAATTTAAAGATAACATCAAGTGAATGTGAAGTTTGCTAGAAAGAAATCAAGAGCAGCTGTGCCCATTGAATAAGGAGCTTTAAAGTGGTAACAGGGTGACCCTTGACTGCGATTTGAATATCTGCATGGTTATTATTAAGGTTAAAATGGTTGAAGCTTCAGTTCTGATATTTGTAATAGGATTGCTTCAACTAGCTCTTGCAGGGTGTAACATAATTTCTATTTTTCTTTTTTGTGTCTAATAAAAACTGAAGTTCAAAAAAGAAATTAGCATACTCTGGTAAATTTGTTCAATAACTGACCATCATAATAGCAATCATGGTTTCATGGAAAAATAAAACATAGTCCATGAATATGTAGAGCTGGATGCACACACAGCAGGCCAGGCAGCATCAGAGGAACAGGAAAGCTGTCTTTTCGGTCTGAACCCTTCTTCAGAAACGGGGGAGGGGAAGGGGGCTCTGAAATAAATAGAGAGAGGGGGAGGCGATGATGGAAGGTGGATAAAGGAGCAGATAGGTGGAGAGAAGACGGACAGGTCAAGGAGGCGGGGAGGGAGCCAGGAAAGGTGTGTGTAGGTAGTGAATTGGGATGAGGGTTAGTCAGTGAGGAGGGAGGGGTGGGTAGGTGGGAGGGAAGATGGACAGGTCAAGGAGGCGGGGATGAGGCTAGTAGGTAGGAAGTGGGGGTAGGGGTTGGTCAGTGAGGTGGGAGAAAAGACAGACAGGTCAAGGAGGCGGGGACGAGATCGGCTGGTCTTGGGGTGAGGTTGGGGGTGGGGAGACTTTGAAGCTTGTGAAGCCCACATTGAGACCATTGGGCTGCAGGGTTCTCAAGCGGAATATGAGGTGCTGTCCCTCCAGCCTTCGGGTGGCATCATTGCGCCACATATTCCGCTTGAGAACTCTGCAGGCCAATGGTCTCAATGTGAACTTCACAAGCTTCAAAATCTCCCCACCCCCGACTTAATCCCAAGACCAGCCCATCTCGTCCCCGTCTCCTTGACCAGTCACCTTCCCTCCCACATACCCGCCCCCCCCTCCTCACTGACCAACCCCCATCCCAACTCTCTACCTACATGCACCTTTACTGGCTTCATCCCCGCCTCCTTGAAGTGTCCGTCTTCTCTCCACCTATCTGCTCCTCTGCCCGCCTTTTATCATCGCCTCCCCCCTCTCTATTTATTTCAGAGCCCCCTTCCCCTCCCCCATTTCTGAAGAAAGGCCCAGACCCGAAATGTCAGCTTTCCTGCTCCTCTGATGCTGTCTGGCCTGCTGTGTTCATCCAGCTCTACACCTTGTTATCTCAGACTCCAGCATCGGCAGTTCCTACGATCTCTGATATAGACTATCAAGCCAGCTTTCACTCTGGGATCTGACATATCCACTATTACCATTGTTGTGATGATAGTAGAGTAGGGGCTGTTGGTGGGATGGAATTACGTTGAATTAATGAAGGATCTGTGAAATTTTCAAAACAAGTATGTGGAGGTACTGATTGTTAAAATGGGAGAGCTTTTGTGAAGTATGCTCCACAGAATGGAATTTCAATTTGGCTTTGACTGTTGCTAAGGTTATTCTGGAGTAGAAAATGTAGCTGTGAATTATTTAAAACCTTTGACTTAGTCTAAGCTTTGTAAGGTGGGGCAAAAATCCCCATCTGTTGTTGGACATACCCTGGACTTAAAAACCCTTTGGAGGCAGAAATAATAGGAATTATATTCGATTAAAGTCACTGGGACTCCAGAGACCATGGTTTGCAACTGAGCCAGGAAAAGGCTGGCTGGGATGGACTGAGAAATATACAAACCCAGGGGCAGAATTCTGGTACAGGGGTTAGCTAACTGAAACCAAAGGAAAACCCCTATTCATGCCTCAGCTAAAACAACGCAAGCCAGTCTACAGGAAATAAACAACCTCAACAATTTCAAACCCTTTGGAGCCTACACCGGTATCAACCCATTCAATTCCAAATCAGTGCTCAGGCACAAAGTTACTGAACATTCCACACCATTGTGATACATGCAAACCTGTTTCACTTTGGATGTTTTAATAAAAACCTTCACACCACTATGAGAACAGAACAGATACCCATCTAAGGGAAATGCTGGACATTCCAAACCCATCAAAACCATTCACCTTAATCAAAAAACCATTCACACCTACTCCAGTGCTCAAGAAGACCACTCAGGCCCGAGAGGATGAACAATAGCTCAACAGATTTGTGAGGTGATAATGGAGCAGTAAGTCTGTATAACTGCTGGCCACCCAAAGGCTGGAGGATTAGCACCTCCTATTTCACCTGGGAACCCTGTAGCCAATGGTCTCAACGTGGACTTCACGAGCTTCAAAATCTCCCCACCCCCGACGTCATCCCAAGACCGCCACCCCCTCTCGTCCCCTCTCTGACCTGTCCGTCTTTTCTCCCACCTATCCGCCCCTCCCTCCTCACTGACCAACCCCCATCCCAACTCCTTACCTACACTCCCCTTAACTGGCTTCATCCCCGCCTCCTTGACCTGTCTGTCTTCTCTCCACCTATTTTCTCCACTATCCACCTTCCATCATCGCCTCCCCCTCTCTCTCTTTATTTCAGAGTCCTCTTCCCCTCCCTCATTTCTGAAGAAGGGTCCAGACCCGAAAAATCCTCTGATGCTGTCTGGCCTGCTGTGTTCATCCAGCTCTACACCTTGTTATCTCAGACTCCAGCATCGGCAGTTCCTACTATCTCTGTATAACTGTTGGCCCTGATCTGGGAGAGAGAGAGCCACCCCTGTGGCTACCAACAGAAGAGGGATCCCAGATAGCTACTCTCCCTGAGAACCATCTGCACAGCTATTTCCCTGAAACCTACCAAAACAAGTCTGTTCCGTACCAAGGCAACCAATGGCAACCAACTATGACCAGCAGATGTGACGACCGATGACCTCCAAAAAGTGAAAACCAGCTCACAAAACCACCACAAAGTAAGAAAACCCAAGTTCTCAAACCAGACTGAACACCTGAAGTCTTCAGTGCAGCATCGACTACGACACGTGGGAACGGCCAGCTGTATTTCAAAATCATGCTTATCCCCAACGGTGAGCCTATTTCCTTGAGACCCAAAGTATCCAACCTAGCTAGCAGGGAGGGGAAGGTGGGTTGATGACAGTGCAGGGAACCCCAAGGTCAGGAAGTCTGATTAAAATGTCTGTGTTTGAAGCTACTGTTTAGTTTCTAATAGAAATTATCCTGTGTTAAGTTAATAACTGATAGTGTCAGTTTCACTGTTTTGAATTTGCCTTTTTTTAACTCTTGCATTTTATTCACCTTCGTTTTATTTCCTTGTGTATTACTTTTACTTTTTTTTTACTCTTGTGATATACTCACCTTTGCATTTGATAAACACAGGGATTCTTTGCCCTGAAACACCTGTCCATTGCCTTCTTCACTTCACATTCCCAACTTAAGTCCAGTGTCAGAACCAGGGATCTGGGACTAATTCAAACCATCTAAAAATCAGCAGATTACTGATCACAAACTGGAATCCCTACAGCTTAGAGAGTTAGCAGATAAATTGAAGGTAGAAATATATGGGAATATATGCTGGACCTCTTAAGTTTGAGATGCTTAAAGTATTTACACAGCATTTAGAATTGAAAGGTAGTATTCCTGAAATTGATGCGCCAGTGCAAGAATGAGCTAAGATTCAGTTAGACATGAAGAATAAAAAAGAAAAGCAAAATTAATAGGGTAAAAATGAAGAAAAAAGTAAAAAGAAAAATCAGAAGAAAGATGGAAAAAAGAAAGCTTGAATTGCTAAGCGGGGAGGGAAAAAAAGAAAGGGACATTCAATTTAAAAAGCATGAACTCCAAAGAGAGAAGGAAATGAGTCAACATTTCTTAGCTAGACATGAAAGTAGAGTAAAGGAAGAAATGTGAGATGTGAGATGGGTTGATTCTGATTCTAGTGAGGCATATGATTTCACTGGAAATCAACACTTAGTGCTTCTATTTTCAGAGAATGGGGTTGAAAGGCATTTCACCTTACTTTAAAAGAGTCATGACATTGAAGTGGACAAAAGGTGTTGGGACCATATTATCATAAAATGTCCTGATTAGTAAAGCTATAAATGTGTATGCCAGTTTGTGCGAAGAACAATCTGCAGATTATGAAACTGTTAAAAGAACAGGTCTCAATGTTAATGAGCTTGTTCCTGAAGAGAGAAGCAAAAATAAGATCTACCTTGGATTTTCCTGTGTCTAAGACAAAATAAAAAGTGTTTTTTTTTATTATAGACAGTGAATTTTACTGGATGTGTGTTCTGATATTCAGCATCATAGTAGCTCCTTTGGTCAGTTTGTTGAAGAATAGCAGATATTTGAATGAACAAAAGAATTCCAATATGCCTTTTGACAGAGTGAAAGCAATACTGACTGCTGCGCTAGGTTTTGCAGTACCAAATTATGTCAAGTCACTGGTACTGGCAGTAGATGCCAGTGATATCAGTGTTGGTACAGTACTTTGCAGGAGGATGAGGTGGAAATTGAATGGCCAGTTGATAAATTTTCACACAATCTAAATTTAATGTCAACAGAAATATTCAAAAGTGGGAAAGCAGTTTGGAATTCGGCATTACTTCCACAACATTTTTCAAGTCGACATAGCTAACAATTCTGCAGGGACTTTTGGATATATGGATCATAATCCTTACAATTTATAGAATCAAATAGCATGAAAACAGATGCTTCGGTCCAATCAGTCCATGCCGAACATAATTCCAAACTAAACTAGTCCCACTTGCCTGTTCCTGGCCCATATCCCTCCAGACCTGTCCTATTCATGTACTTATCAAAATGTCTTTTAAACATTGTAATTGTATCCAATTCGCCACTTCCTCAGGAAGTTCATTCCACACTGAAACTACCCGCTGTGTAAAAAAAATTGTCCTCCTGTTATTTTTCAAATCTCTGTCCTCTCGCCTTAAAAACATGATCTCTAGTCTTGAGATGCCCCATCCCAGAGAAAAGACAACTATCATTAACTCTATCTATACTTCTCATTATTTTATAAACTTCTATCAGGTCACCTTTCAACCTCCTACACTCCAGTGAAAAGAGTCCCAGCCTTTCTTTATAACTCAAATCTTCCATACCCAGTAACATCCTGGTAAATCTCTTCTGAACCCACTCCAGTTTAATAATATCCTTCCTATAACTAGACGACCCAAACTGGACACAGTATTCCAGAAAATGCTTCACCAATGTCCTGTACAATCTCAACATGACTTCCCAATTTCAAAGGACTGACCAATAAGGGCAAGTGTGCCAAATGCCTTTTTAACCACCGTGTCTATTTGCGATGCAAACTTCAAAGAATTATGTAAGTGAACCCCCTTGGTCCCTCTATTCTACGACACTACCCAAGGCCCTACCATTAATTGTATAAGTGCTATCCTTGTTTGTTGTACCAAAATGCAACACCTCGTATTTATCCAGATTGAACTCCATCTGCCACCCTCCAGTCATCAGGCACCTTACCTGTAGTTATAGATGAAGCAAATATTTCTGTAAGGGGTCTCACAATTTCCTCCCTTATTCCCTAGATGTTCTGGTATACATCAGATCAGGTCCTGGAGATTTATCCACCTTTATATTCTTTAAACCTCCCAAACATCCTCTTCTGTAACGTAAACTGTTTTTAAACATCAAAGTTTATTTCTCTACATTTTCTACACTCCATTTCTTTCCCCACAGTAAAAACTGATGAAAAATATTCATTTAGTATCTCTCCCATCTCCTTGAGTTCAACATAAAGACGACCTCTTTGATCTTTAAGAGGCTCTACCCTCTCTCTACTTACTGTTTTGATCCTAATGTATTTGTAGAATCTCTTTGGATTATCTTTAACTTTATCTGCTAATGCTATCTCATATCCCCTCTTTGTTTTCCTGATTTATTTCTTAAGAATGCTCCTACACTCTTTATATTGATTTAAGAGATTCAACTGAACCAAGTTGTCTATGTCTAAAATAAGATTTTCTTTTATTCTTGACTAGAACCTCAATATCTTTATTCATCTATTGTTGTTTAATCTTACCAGCCTTACCCTTCATTCTAACATGAACATAATGCCTTTGAACTCACTTCATCAGACTCTTGAATGCCTCCCACTTGTCAGGCATCCTTTTGCCTGCGAACAGTCTACTCCAATTAACTTTTGAAAGTTCTTGTCTCATACTATTAAAATTTGCCTTGCTCCAATTAAAAACATAAATATTTATGAAAGGCTTATCTTTTCTCATAGCCATTTTGAAACTAATAGAATTACGTTCGCTAGATCCAAATTTTTCCCCCACTTTTACTTCAGTAATGTGCGCTGCCTTATTGCCCAAAAGAAGGTCTAGTTTTGCTCCTACTCTAGTCAGAGTATTGATAAAGAAAATTTCCTTGAACACATTTGACAAATTCTTCATCCAAACTTTTAACGCTATGGTAGGTCCAGTCAATATTTGGAAATTAATATCCTCCATTATTACAACCTTATTATGCTTACGTATATCTGAGATCTTCCAACATATTTGTTTCTAAAATTTCCTCTTACTATTGGAGGGCTGATAGTACAATCCCATCAAGGTGATCTTTCCTTTCTTATTTCTAATTTCTACCCATATATTTTCACTAGATGGTTTTTCAGAAATACCTTCTCTAGGTACAACAGTAATGCATTCCTTAATGAAAAATGCTAACTCCTTCCTTTCTTGCCTCCTTTCCTACCCTTCCTATAGCTTCTAAAGTCCAGAACATTGAGCTGCCAGTCTTGTCCATCTTTCAGTCAAGTTTCTGTAATGGCTATGACATCCCAATTCCATGTTCTTAAACATGCCCTGAATTCATCAGCCTTATCTGTAAGACACTTTGCATTGAAGTAAGAGATAACAAGGTGTCGAGCTGGATGAACACAGCAGGCCAAGCAGCATCATAGGAGCAGGAAGGCTGACATTTCGGGCCTAGACACTTCATCAGAAAATAAATGCAATTTAGATCTTCAGAGGTACGACATACTCTGACTCTCTCTTGTCTTTCTTTTCTAATTGACGTGCTCTCTCTTCACATTCGGAACCTTCCCCATCAATCCTTCTGTTTACACGGCTACTTAGAATTCCTCCACTCCCCCTCTCTATCAGTATAAAGTCACCCTTAATAGAACTGAGCAAATCTCCATGCTAAGATATTGGTCAGGTTAGTTCAGGTTAGACCTATCCTTTTTGAACAGGTCTTTTCTATCCCAAAACGCATTCTAATTGTCCAAAAACCTGAAACCCTGAACAGCTGTTCAGCCATTGATTTATCTCCTTTATCCTTTTGTTCCTTCCCTCATTTGAGTTTGGCACTGGGAGTAAGCTAAAGATTATTACTTTTAATGCTCTAATTTTAATCTTCCATCTAACTTCTTAAATTCACTCTGTACTGCGTTACTCTTTTCCCTAAAAATGTCATTCCTATCAATGTGTACAATAATTTCTAGCTTCTCAATCTCACCTTTAACAACATGCTTGAGACATTTAGTGACATCCTTAATCCTAGCACCAGGAAAGCAACAAACCATCCTAAGTTTAAACTCACTGCCACAGAATTCCAAAGCTGCCCGGTTTGTCGAAAGTTGGAATCTGAACATGTCGGAGGAGGGAAAGGTGGCACTATGATTCTCTGACAGGGACCTGGTGGCCCTGGTCAAAAGGATGGTGCAAAGGAGAAGGGTCCTCTTCCCAGAGGATCAGCAGAGGAAGCAATGCCACCAGACCCTGGCAGTCTGTCTGAGGTCACTACCTGTGTCAATGCTCTCTCAATGGATCAGAGAATTAGCCAGCAGTGCCACAAGAAGCTCAATGGCCTTTCTTACTTCAGCCGGGTAAGTATCACAGTCTTTGCTCTGCTTCCTCACATTCACTCTATCTTTGCTATTGCATCCACTTCCCACCAAGGCTCATGGTCTACCACTTTCTATTACTATTGCCTGCAGCATCTTCCCTCATCCACACTCACCACCCGAGCTGCCCCAAACAATCCACACCACTAACTCTGTTGCCTACATCCCTCAGGACACCTCCATAGCTTTCGCCCAGCTGGACCAGCACCAATACTTTGCCACCCATTTTCATCTCACTCAATCCCTCCCTTTTGTTACAGGAGAAGACAACACGTAACAGGTCAGGAGAGTGCATATGGATCAATGGGTGCCAGATATTGGGCTCCTCACCCCATTTAAAGGAACGGGTCATAGTGTTTTCAGGAGAAGGCCAAAAATGACTCTATGCGAGTACCAAGGTATTGCTGTCCTGTTAATTGACTAAATATCAGTCTTCATTCCACTTCAACTCTCACATTATTTGCACTGTAAGTCTCATTCATTTCACACCACTTCTCCTTTCTTCCAGGTATCACCAGCATGTCAACTACTACTTGTCCCCAGAAGCCACCTCCTCAACCTCTGAGGACGTTCCAAGACCTCAGAGAAAGTATTGACTCCACCAGTAGGCAGGGCATGGTATGGCAAGGCATGAATGCTATGAGCATGCTGGTAGGTGCTAAATGAGCAAGGACTAAGAGAACAAGCAAGTAGCCCTGAGATGCAATTTAATTCAGTGTTTGAATTGAGTCCCTACCCAAGTGCACAAAGTATCCCTGCAGCACGTTTTCAGTCCTAGTTGCTGGTGTGCCCTTCAATGTAAGCCTGTGCTTCCACAGTGCCCTGCAGTGTGTCAGAGAGATGCTATGATGGTTGTGAAGGGTTGATGGATGCTGGATGCCAATCTGTTTGGATGAAGGGTTACATGCAGCTCATGCCCATAGATCATGTCCGGAGTTGTAGTTTGGTTGTAAACAATATGGAGGTCCTCTGGAGCAAGTGATGAGCTGAATTCACTAATACCTGCCCTGGTTTCCATGTTGACCTTTTGGTGCATTTGGTAAGATAGAAAGCTGAATGTTAATGAGGTGAGTTGGGCATTTAACAAAGCATTTCACAAGCAATAATTCCCCTTAAGTGGCAACTTGCCGCTGCCTAGCAAGAAACTCGCCGTGCCATTTATCAAAAACATAAAAGACGGAATGAGATTCTCCTGATGTCAAGATATGCCTGATTAGGCTTCCCCCATGAATCTGCTGTAAATCTTGCCATAATCCATGCTGCTTAGGCCCCTATTAGATTCCTGCCTTTGTTACAGACCAGGATGATTTGGATGGTGTGTCTTAATTCATTGAAATCGTAAACTGTTCTCTCACCAGGTCCGTGTGACATCATCATAGGTGGTGGTGCTTAAGACAGTCCTCATTGTTAACCCTTTCAGATCCTTAGATAACAAGGTGTAGAGCTGGATGAACACAGCAGGCCAAGCAGCATCAGAGGAGCAGGAAGGCTGACGTTTCGAGGCTAGACCCTTCTTCAGAAAAAATCATGCTTCAGAAAAACCATGTTTTCTGAAGAAGGGTCTAGGCCCGAAATGTCAGCCTTCCTGCTCCTC
>NC_063350.1:31913078-31920437 GCF_021869965.1 Rhincodon typus
TGATGGCCTTAATCACAGGAGACCATGGAGACTGTAAAGTCAATGACGTAAATATTACAAGATCATCTCAAATTCACTTTTAGGGCAATTTGAAAAAGAATACAGCAGAGTTAATAAATCAGAGAGTGGCCAGATTATGTGTTAGTTGTTTGTGCCCTCTGTCTAAGTTCATGAGGCCATGATGTTCAACAGTGCACCTGCAATAAATACAGAGCATCACATCAATGTATCATTACAGTTATTTGTCTGCAATGAGCATTTTCTAGATGACAATATAAAATGAAAGTAAGGAAAAGTGTCAAGAAGATAGCTGGTGAAATAAAAATCTGACAGTTCAAGGTAACAAGAAGCTAAGTCTTGAAGATCAGTTTTGGTTTGACTAGTACATTACTGGATTTGTTATAAGGGGAACTGAACTAACACAATAAAAAGTAAGAAAAATGTACTTTAGAAATGCAATAAGTTATTGATCAATTCTTTTGTTAAGTATCTACATATATTAAGATAAATATGAACTGTACTGATGCGACCTGTGTTCAGTATAGTAGAATTGAGATGGATGTTTTTCTAGTAGATGCAGCACTCAGCATGGTAAGGGATCTTGCTAACAAGGATACCTGCAATCTGACAAAGCTCAAAAGTAGAAAAACATTTAGGTACTGGGGCTGTGACCATTGGATATAATCATTAAGGCCTTACATTCATCAATAGGTGTCATTGCCCAGAGATGATTCTGCAAATTCTGAAAGGTTCTAATATTTAACCCAATATTACTCTTCTACTGTCTAACGTACTTTTACTGAATTTGTTTTTTCCACTTTTTTAATTGAGACAATAATCTACTTCCTTTTATTTGTCCACAGGATGTGAACATCCCAGGCTAGGTCGGTATTTATTGCCTATCGCTAGTTGTCCTTGAGAATGTGGTTGTGAGCTGCTTCTTTGAACCGTTGCAATCCATGTGCTGTATGTACTTCCACAACACTGTTAGGGTGTGAGTTCCAGGATTTTGACCCAGCAACTGTGAAAGAATGACCATATAGTTCCAAGTCAGAATCGTGTATGGCTTGGGGGGAGTTTGCAGATAATGGTATTCTGTCCTTGTCCTTCAACATGATGGAGGTTGTAACTTTGGAAGGTGCAATGTAAGGAGCCTTGATGAGTTGATGCAATGCATCTTGCTGATGGTACATACTGCTACCACTGTGCCTCAGTGGTTGAAAGATTAAATTTGAAGGTATTAAATGTATATGGTACAAGTCAAGCAGACTGCTTTGTACTGGATGGTATGGAGCTTCTTGTGTGTTGATGGTGCTGCAGTTATCCAGGTAAGTGGGAATATTCCATCACATTCTTGATTTGTACTTTGAAGATGTTGGACAGGCTTTGATGTTTTAGGAGCTCAGTTACTTTTTGTAGAATTCACAGCTTCTGATTTGCACTTGTAACTTCAGTATTTATATGGTGAGTCTAGTTCAATTTGTGCTCAGTTGTAAGCCCCTGATGTTGATAGTGGGGGATTCAGTGATAGTAATGCCAGTGAATGTCATGTATTGTTTAGATTTCTTTTTTTTGGGTGATGGTCATTACCTGGCAGTTGTGAGAGGTGAATGTTAGTTACTACTTCTTAGCCCACACCTGGACATTGTCCAGGACTTGTAGCATTTGAACAAGGAATGTTTCAGTATCTGAGTAGTCACAAATGATGCCGAATCACTTAAAATAAAGTAAAAGAGTGGATACCTCTAGCAAAACAGCTGACAATGATACATCATACAAACACATTAAATCTACTGTCAATAAAACTGTACAGCATCATTTTGTTTCAACTATTGATATAATGAATTGGAAAATCTATTCAGCGTCATCCGGGCAGTTACCAGATTTTTGCCTTCAGCATTATTGTTGTAACAACACTCGGTTCTTTGACCTCATGAGGTTGATGTATGCCTGTACCAGTCTGACTGAGCACATCAAGAATCAATGACTCGATACAACTGCAAAGTCCAGCACTTCGCCACAATCACTCCCCCCACACCACACCCTCCACATTGCCTGAAGCGTGAGGAGGACTGATCCAAATTTTGTTTCAGTAAAAATAAATTGCACTTTTGGGGCCTATACTGCTTTCACTTCCTCAACATCTTCCCACTTGCATCCTTCTGAAGGGAAGTGAACTTTGGTTTGGTCAGCATCCTAGCCGCCCATGTTGCATCAGGCTTTTTCTGAATTGAATAGCAGTAGTTCCCACAAAAAGGAAATCCTCCATCCCTGTTCCTCTGAGTATTTGCTTCTGTTGGTGTTGGGCATGGATCTAGAAGTATGGTTAAATACCCAGTATCTTGCTGATGGTACATACTGCTGCCACTGTGCCTCAGTGGTTGAAGGCTTAAATTTGAAGGTATTAAATGTGTATGGTACAAATCAAGCAGACTGCTTTGTACTGAATGGTATGGAGCTCCTTGTGCGTTGATGGTGTTGCATTTATCCAGGCAAGTTGGGAGTATTCCACCACATTCCTGATTTGTGCCTTGAAAATGGTGGACAGGCTTTGATGTGTTAGGAGGTGAATTACATTTTGTAGAATTCCCAGAACTACCAACCGTTGCTATTTTGTGATAACTGTGCATACTATCCTCTTGTCATAACTCCAAATGAGAAAGTTAATGGAATCTTTCATGTCATACCCTTTCTCCATCTCAGTAATACAGAGGCATAGCACATGCAAATAACACTTTGTGTCTCTAGGCTAAGCTGCCATTTGGTATTATGTTAAAATAGGGCTAGTAGAAGATACACATTCCTGCCTCTGGCCCTTGCAGCTGCCGAAATAGACTGAGCAAGGTAGCAATATACAATTTACTGTCAATTGACCATGGTATAGAGGACTGGAATGACATGAAGCGGAAATGGGAGGTTAGGAAAACTCCTTTTCATCTCATTAATATTACTACCTCGGACCTTCAGTCGCTGCAGGCATAGATCCTGTTTTGCCCCTTAGGGTAAGCCCCCAAAATTCTGGAACAGTGTTAAAAACAGTGACCTAGCATAATGATTCTGCATTGCTTTTTATTTAATTACCCAAGATTAAAAATAGGGAATGTTGCTTGTAAAATGTAATTTTCTTCTTTAAGCTTAAACTGCTTTTTTGACTCACATTAGGAACCCGAGGAAAGAATCTAATTGTGCTAATGTTCTGGCAGCATTCTTCATGATTGTGGTCATGGTAACCACTCAGAACTGGCTAAGCAGTCAGCAAGAATAATGACACTATCCATCATGTAGCAAATTGTGTTATCCACCTCTATTCAATGTTTTTAAGCTTCAAAGAAACAAAATTAGGCAAGTTTATAGCATAACTACACCACAAGTTTTGATTTATGTTAACATCAAAAATATCCAATTTCCAAAGTGGAAAATCTTCACAACATCCCTTTATTATAAGCTTACATCTTCTTTTTATACACAGATACAGCATCTCAGATTTGACTGTTCAGAAACTGGATTTGTCCACACATCAAACACTTCTTGCATTGATTTTAATTGAGTAAGATTTAATAAAAAAATACCCTGACAATTCAGCTAGTGCTATGTTATTATGTGTGTGTCCAGAATAATTATTGGTTTCTCACTCCACTCTATCCTGCACACTAAGTGACCCTCGTTCGTACCCAACCCAACATGATCTGAACTGATCGCAGCCTGACGTCTGGACTTAAACTTGTTGAATTTGAAATATTGCATGTATATTAGATAGTTTGGTGACAACAACTAAAGATCCTCGCTAAGAATTTCCTGCACAATGAATACAGGAATTCCTTTTTTTTAATAGAAAGCCTTGTTCAACAATTTGAACTTTATATCAGATATAAATTGGAATCAAGTACAGTTCCTAAGATTGCAATGTAATTATTGAAGAGTGGAATCATAGATGCATCATGAAATATTGAATGTAGTGTATATTGAATCACTAGGCGGTTTAATTGATGAAACAAAAAGAAGAGCTGTTGTCTTCTGCCGTTCAATAATAGACCAAATACTGTGGACGTCTCATTCACAAAGATATTCAATGTGACAGTTGTGGTTTGGAAAAAAAAACAGAACGAAAACAGAAAAGAAATGCAGTAATGGCATTGAAACAAGGATTGGATCAAAATTCAGAAAGTTAACCACAATTAAATCAGAAACAGAAATGTTCAGGGCTAAGATTGCCAACTTATGGATTAATGATGCCTGTAAAAATATTCAAAAAGCTATGATTACAAAATTAACAACTATTTTAAAGATTTTTCTGTAACCTTCCAGTTATGACACAGAGATATTCTGTGATAAATATGCAATTGCAGATCCCTTTATGGCCTTGATTCAAACATAGACATAGGAGCTGAAATCCAGAGTTGAGTCAAGAGTAATGCCCTTTTACATCAAGCCAAATGCAACCAATTGTGGCATTAAGGAATCCGGTTAAAATTGAAGGGAACGGGAAGCAGAGGAGATTCTCTCCACTGACTGGAATAAGGGGGAAAAGCTATGGTTTAGAGGGCTATCACCTCAGGACATTGCTGTGAGAGTTCCTCAGGGCAGTGTCCTGGACTGAATCATCTGCTACTTCAGTGTTCACCTGCCTTCTTGCATACAACCAGAATGGAGATGTCACTGATCACTGAACAATGTTAAGTGTGTATTTCTTCACAAAATAAAACAGTCCATATCAGTGTACAGCAGGACCTGGATAAAATTCAGGCTTGTGCTCAGCTTAGAAGTTGCAAACAACACCTGTGCTGCACATGTTCCATCGCCAACAAGAGAGAATCTAACCATCTTCCCTGCACATTGAAAGGCATTGTTATCACTGAATCCACCATGATCAAAACCCAGGAAGTTATCTTGATCAGAAAATTAATGGACCATCAATATAAACACTGTAACTACAAGAGCAGGGCACAGTTTGGAATTTCATGGGTGGGTATCTCAGTGCTGTTTGTGAACTACAAAATACAAGTAAAGAATGTGATAGAATACTTTCCACTTACAGAACTCTGAGATGCAAAGAGATCTGGTGCATGCATCATAAGAGCTTAATATGCAGGTACTGTAAGTAGTAAGGAAAGCGAATCATGGAATCATAGAATCTCTGTGGTGTGGAATCAGGCCATCCGACCCATCAAGTCCACACAGCCCCTCTGAACAGCCATCCCACCCAGACCCACCCTCCTACCCTATTCCTGCATTTCCCACGCAGGCATGGGGAGGAGGTGCAAACTTCACACAGACCCGAGAGTGGAATCAAATCCAGATCCCTGGCAGTATGAGTCAACGGTGCTACTAAAATGCTAACATTTGTTGTGAGGGGAATTTAACACATAAGTGGGGAGCTTATGCTTCAGTCATACAGGGCATTGGAAGACCATATTTGGAGTACTGTGATCTGTATTGGTTACTCTATTTAAGAAAGGATTTAAGTATGTTGGAAGCAGTTCAGTGTAGCTTAACTAGACTACTCGGTGGAATAGATGGGTTGACATATGAAAAAGATTGGACAGGCTGGTAGTTTTATGGGTAACATTGACACAGACTCCAAAGGAATTCACTTAAAAACATAAGCCAAGGACACAACCTGCTCCATCAAGTTTCTGTGGTTTCCTTCATGTTATTTTTTCATGGGGTTTGAGCACATCTGCTAGAATTTAGAAGATTACAAGGTGACGATTCAAATATTAGTATCCTGAGGTTCATGACAGGATGGATATGAAAAAGACATTTCTTTTGGTGGAAAAGTGGAGAACTGAGGGCAGTGTTTCAAAGTTAGGGGTCACTCATTTAGAACAAAGAATTGAATTCTCTTCTCACAGGGGTTCATGATCCTTTGAAACCCTCTCACTCAAATAATGGTGAAAGGAAACCCTTTGAATATATTTAAGGCAGTGGGCAATCAATTGTTGATAATCAAAGGGGTTAAAGGTTATCAAGGATAGGTGGGGATGTGGATTTTAATAAATTAGCCATGATTTTATTTAACCCAAGCAGCTGAAAGACTTATGCCTCCTCCTACCTCGTTCACTTGTATATAGATTTTTATCAACACAATTGAAATCCAATCAAACAAAAATAAGCTCAATGAACAGGTGACGACTGCCTGTCAAAGATTTTGCAGTTTGCTTAGTAATCTGCATTGAGCCATGCAAGCATTCCAACTGTGACCAACTCCAGGAGTGGGATTTAAACCCAGGCATTCTGGTTCAGAGATAAGAGTTCTACCAACTGAGCCATGACCTCCTTAGTCTCCATATAATCCTGTTAAAAAAATTTAAACCTAATCAAACCACATTAAAACGTGATAGCACTTAAAAGGGCACTCTAACAGAGAAATCAAAACTTCAAAGGAAAATTATGAAATTAAATTAAAATAGATTTTGTACGACCAGTGCCCACTGATCACAGAAGCAGTCTTCCTTATACATGTTCTAAATAATTAATTAAACAATGCCCTTCAGTTGTACACCTTCACGATATAATTAACATATCATTAATACATTGTTCCTTCACTTTTAGTGTATTACAATCCTGGAATGCTATCCTGAACAGTATAGCAGGAAGTACATACACTACATGGTCTGTAGAATATCAAAAAGACAGCTAATTCACCACATTGTCATGGACAGTTAGGGATGTGCAAAAATGTTGGGCTTAACAACAGTGTTCAAACCCCATGAAAAAATAGCATGAAGGAAACCACAGAAACTGGTTGGAGCAGGTAGCGTCCTTGGCTCACATTTTTAAGTGAATTCCTTTGGAGTAGTGTATCGATGTTACCCATAAAAACACGACCAGGAAAGATATAGATACTGAAATAAGAGCTAATAGCCCCTAAACTCAAATAATAAAGAATATTGGATTTATATTTTGTCATAAATATTTTGATTGAAACATTTATAGCGAATATGGCAAAGCATTAGAAATCCTTAATCGTCAATCCATCAACTTTAAGACTATCATACATAATGCTACCATAAGATACTGTTTTCACAAACAATTAAAGTATTTCATTCTGGGTGAACTGAAAGGTCAACAGTCATTAAAGTTAATTTGTGTTACCCTGTCCCTATCAAACTTTAAGTGCCTAGGCACTAGAATCAGCAGTCTGTTGTAAATAAATCACAAGTAAAGATGAGTGATCCATGAAAAGATTTTACATGAATGTTCAGGCACAATTTTATTTAAAAAGTGGCTGGTTATTTTATAAATAATTTAGACTGATGTATTGCCTCACTGTCACCCTGCCTTGAGACAAATGTGAGGTTATGGTAGCAGACAATTATTTTAAGAGGTGAGATAACAAGGTGTAGAGCTGGATGAACA
>NC_063350.1:31920537-31940979 GCF_021869965.1 Rhincodon typus
CAATTATTTTAAGAGGTGAGATAACAAGGTGTAGAGCTGGATGAACATAGCAGGCCAAGCAGCATCAGAGGAGCAGGAAGACTGACGTTTTGGGCCTAGACCCTTCTTCAGAAACGTCAGCCTTCCTGCTCCTCTGATGCTGCTTGGCCTGCTGTGTTCATCCAGCTCTACACCTTGTTATCTCAGATTCTCCAGCATCTGCAGTTCCTACTATCTCTGAAACTATTTTAAGAGCTGCATATACAACTTGCAAGAAATCCACTCATTCCATTTATTCTGGCAAACCTCAATTTAGACTGCCAGTATTCAAGTTAAAACCACTTAAGGTTTTATTAACACAGTGTGGAGCTGGAGGAACACAGCAGGCCAGGCAGCATCAGAGGAGCAGGAAAGCTGATGTTTCAGGTCAGGACCCTTCTTCAGAAATGGGGGAGGGGAAGGAGGCTCTGAAATAGATGCGGCAGAGGCAGAGGAATTGGGAGTAGGGGTCGCATTCTTGCAGGAAGGTGAGTGAGAAGAGGTGTAATCTAGGTAGCTGTGGGAGTCGGTGGGCTTGAAAAAGATATCAGTTTCAAGGTTCATCAACTTTACTACACCTTCCACCTCAACCTCAAGTTCACCTGGACCATCTCTGATACCTCTCTCTCTTTCCTGGACCTCTCTGTCTCTATCTCTGGTGACCACCTCAAAACTGATATCTATTTCAAGCCCACCGACTCCCACAGCTACCTAGACTACACCACCTCTCACCCACCTTCCTGCAAGAATGTGATCCCCTACTCCCAATTCCTCCGCCTCCGCCGCATCTGCTCCCAAGATGAAGTGTTCCACTCCCAATCATCCCAGATATCCTTGTATTTCAAGGACCCGCAACTTCCCCCCTTCAGTGGTCGAAAATGCCCTCAACCGCATCTCTTGCGTTTCCTGCACCTCAGCCCTCACACCCCCTCCCCACAATAATAACATAGACAGAATTCCCCTTGTCCTCACATATCACCCCATTAACCTCCAGATTCAATGCATCATTCTCCGCCACTTCTGCCACCTGCAAAGGATATATTTCCCTCCCCACCGCCATCTGCCTTCAGGAGGGACTGCTCTCTCCGTGACTCCCTTGTCCACTCCACACTCTCTACTAGCCCCACCACCCCTGGCATCTTTCCCTTTAACCGCAGGAGGTGCTACACCTGCCTCTACACCTCCCCCCTCACTTTCATCCCAGGCCCCAAAATAACCTTCCATATCAGACAGATGTTCACCTACATATCTGCTAATGTGTTCTATTGTATCCGCTGTTCCCGATGTGGCCTCCTCTACATCGGTGAGACCAAGCGGAGGCTCGGAGACCGTTTTGTACAGCACCTACGCTCGGTTCGCGACAAACGACAACATCTCCCAGTTGCGAACCACTTCAATTCCCCCTCCCACTCCCTGAATGACATGTCCATCCTGGGCTTCCTCCAGTGTCACAACGACGTCACCCAGAAACTGGAGGAGCAGCACCTCATATTCCGCCTTGGAAGACTACAACCCAACAGTCTCAATCTGGACTTTACCAGCTTCAAAATCTCCCCACCCCTGCGGCCTCATCCCAAGACCAACCCTCCCTCTCATCCCCGCCTCCTTGATCTGTCCATCTTGTCTCCCACCTATCTGCTCCTCCCACCTCACTGACCAATCCCCACCACTACCTACCTGCTATCACCATCCCACCTACCTTTCCCAGCCCAATCTCCCCTCTGTCTATTTATTTCAGAGCACCCTTCCCCCCCACTCCCCAATTTCTGAAGAAGGGTCCCGACCCGAAACACCAGCTTTCTTGCTCCTCTGATGCTGCCTGGCCTGTTGTGTTCCTCCAGCTCCACACCGTGTTATCTCGGACTCCAGCATCGGCAGTTCTTACTCTCTCTAAGATCTTATTAACATGTTTAAATGATGGGTCAAACAGTTAGGCTCCTCATGCAGTTTTAGTGATGATCAGTGTGGTGCTCCTAATCGATTCATTCCTATTCTAGCCTTCCAATTTACTGTATGACCACTGTAAATATTTAAGGTTAATAATAGCATTTAGTTGAGTGGATGATTGGCGTTAATTGATAAACTAATTGGCTGGGCAGAGTTAAAAGAAAAACAGATTGGTGTGTGGAAGGATGTGTGAGACTGAGTAATTAATAAACTCCATCCACAAAGAAAGGTTACTTGGTTTCAGACAGAACAACTGGCTTGGATGCAAGTTGATATATCAGATATGATTAAAAACAGATGTATGATGTAAAAACAAACATCTAGTTATTTCTGCAGGACCTCATGGGACAGAATCTCCACTGCCTATCCATATGTTTTAAGTGTCTGAAGCACTCTTTTAAATAACTGGGAGATGAGATCTGCCTACTGAGGATCCTCACTCGAGATAACCATCTCTTGATTCATTGCAATGGTGTCTCCTTTATTTTACATCAAACTCGCCCTTGTATTCTTCAGTTTGTTGCTGTGCAGCACATAGAACTATAAGAAAAGAAGCCAGACAAATAGAGGCAGACAATACCAAAGGAATTTCTGGACTGGCACTTTTTTCTGTCGTGATAGTCTTACCGATCATAGGGTTGTTCTCTCATTAGAGAGAGACAACGGGTGGTGATTTAACCTGAGGGCCACCATACCTCAGGCGAGGGGAGAGGTTGAGAAAAAGATTCCTTTATGGTAACCTCAGCCACTGGTGGGAATTGAACACATGCTATTGGCATCACACTGCTTTGCAAACCAACTGTCCAACCAACCACCATCTCCATATGGTATAACTGTATGCCATATTGTAATGATGGATTATAAATTTATCTCAAACACTATGTAAACATAAGATAAATGTTGAGACTGATTTAAAAATTAACAGAAGGAGTGGCTAGCTGGGCAGGAACATTGACAGCACAAGAAATCCTGGTGTTCCTCTGAAATAGCATTAAATTTACCTTTTTCATCCTGACATTTCCTGCATTGCAAAGATGTTTGATGAGTTTTCAAGGCCCCAGTGAGCAAGATTTCTTCTGTTTTTAGGTAGTTCCCATGGTTATACTCAAAGAGATGAAGACAGGTCTGCCAAAATTGCATTGGAAGATCATTCTCCTCAGAAAGCAGCTGTTAGAGCTACTTGAGGAGACTGATAGTTAAAGTTATTAGCTAGATACTCAACATCGTCACATCTTTAAGGACTCTTTACAGTAGCATTGTGTCACTGTTAACTGATTAGAAGATGATGGTGCGTCAAGTTACAAATGTCATTTTGCACAAGAAAGCCAGATAATATCTCGCATAGCAAATGTGTTTAATATTCATTGTATAAGAGACTCAAATCAAAATGGGAATGGATTATGACAAAGGACAAAATGCCAAATGATAATGAATGCAATCAATCCGAAAAAATGGTGATGGGCAAAGAAACACTTGGAATAAATAAATGTTAATGCATGAAAGGAGAAATAACTAATGCTGAACAGTGTCTCTCTGGTGACAAGGTTGATGAAATATTAGTACCCAATGTGAATTAATTGATTGAAATACATTATCCTGGATGGACAGGATGCCTGACAGCATTAAATTTTTTCAGCACTCTCATTTATTCTTGAAATCATATTCAAAAGCACAAACCAATCTGGACATTTAGAATCATTTTTAATGTCAGGGCCAGCCTGTTTATTGGCAGAAGTAATTTTATTTATTTACTAAAAATATGTAGAAATCAATCAAATTATTAAACTTGGGCCTGAAAATTTAGGAAAGAACTGATGGCAAATTTATTAGGCTATACTGACTTAACTAGAATTTTGATGAAAGTTTATGTAGAAAAAAATCCTATTGAATTGGAAATGAAGTTACTATGCTGCAAAGTATATAAAATGTTTATTTTTACTCTGGTATCAGTACAGGGAGGTCAGAAAGCTGGATGGATGATTTGCAATGCAACATGATGCCAACAGCATGGTTTCAATTCCCATATGAGCTGAGGTTACCTTGACAGGTTCTCATATTTAACCTCTTCCCTTGCCTGAGGTGTGGTGACCTGCAGGTTAAACCACAACCAGTTGCGCTCTGATGAGAGTGCAGCCCCTGTCTGTGCTTATGATAGGCTCCAATAAGTCTTTCCTGAGAAATTGTGCTGCAATCCTGTGCAATATAATTTTCACTGGTCATTAAGAATTTTCATTTTGGTAAATTAGGCTTCAGAGCAAACCCAAATGACTGGTTTGCAAGGATACAATAACTATTAGTTGCAGAGATAAGTACCTAGAAAAGACATAAATAACTTGTAAAATAATCCAGGCAAAAGGACAACATGACTATTAAGAGGCAAAGCTCCCTTCTTAGTTGTAGATCCCACAGTCAAAATTTAATGGAAATAGAACCATACTATTTTTGCTCTTATCTGCAGGTATTAGTATTTTGCTTCCAAGTTTCCCAAACAATCACAGACTGCAGGCATGATGACAACAAGCACTTTGTTAAAGGAAGGGTTTCTAGTTAATGAGTCCCTGAAAGATTTCAGAGTGGTTTAATTCTACATTGTTGCTGAAACCTCAGGAAACAATAGGAGTGGAAAGGAATTTCCAGGCTTTCCCTTGCCACTGATTTTTTTCTCATCCCTCTGGGTCTCTGTCTCTGAGCTGAAGGTCCTGCTGCGATCTGAAGAGGGATACTTTTTCCTGAAGGCAAGGAGCGGTGGATAGCCTCTTAAGCCAAGCAGGAACGGGTTGAAATGCCTGAGGAAGAGTGCTTCTGGTGTGTGGTCCCTCAAAATGTGATGATGCTACAAAAGGTCAAATGACCTCATAAGATCTGGAAAGGAGACAGACTAAAAATTCTAGCTCACACTTTCCTCCTGACTCTCTTCACCAACATCTGAATACCTCCCCACCAATCCCTGCAACACCTAAGCACCTCCCCCCACCCCTGGTCCAACATGCACACTCTGACTTTCCAGCCTTTTTGCTAAACAGGATTCCTCAAACCAATACTCTATTTATTTGCGCCTCTTTCCAGGCATCTGCTCACAACCCATCTGAACAGCCACCACTCACACTCTGCCTCATCTTTTTGACGTTGCATGCTCATCCTTCATAGTTACCTTCTTTAAATGTTGTCATTTCATTCTGACACTCACAACTCACAGCTTTCTCCCCTCACAGGAGAGAGCACACAATTGTAGGGTGGCACGGTGGCTCAGTGGTTAGCATTGCTGCCTCACAGCACCAGGGACCTGGGTTTGATTCCACCCTCGGGCGACAGTCTGTGTGGAGTTTGCATGCTCTCCCCGTGTCTGTGCGGGTTTCCTCCAGGTGCTCCAGTTTCCTCCCACAGTCCAAAGATGTGCAGGTTAGGTGGATTGGCCATGCTAAATTGCCCATAGTGTTCAGGGATGTGTAGATTAGGCGGATAGGTCTGGGTGGGATGGTCTTTGTGTTGGTGTGGACTTGTTGGGCCAAAGGGCCTATTTCCACACTGTAGGGATTCTATGAATTCCAGGGAAAGGCAGAGACCTAGTGGTGGCCACCTTGAATAGTCACTGGAGATGCATGATCACCATATTCACACTGAAACATGTTTTATTCTAGGAAACTACAGATATCAGTTATTACCTTGCTTCAGCAGCTGAGTGTCAAGAGGCACTGATGCTCAGTTATTGTACTGACTGCAGACACTGTGTTGAGGCTTCGACGCCATTCCAGCTGGATATCTATGTGTTCATCCCTTCTATCCTGTAGAGTAGCATATGCCCAAGAAGAAGACAGATGCTGTTGTTGCTAAGGTCCAAAGTAGAGCTGCTTAAGTTATTCCCATGATACAGCAAGGACTGACAGCCAAGAAAATAAGATGATTGAAATGTCTTCAAAAGTTGAAAGTTATCTGTGAAACTGTGAATTCTGGTTTTCAGAACAAGTGCAGTGAGTATAAGGTTTTCACATAGCCCAAAGGCTACACGTCTCACTATGTAATGGATGTCGACCTTTTAGATTCAGACAACAATGATCTCTGCTAGCTCTTGCTTCTCGACTTAGGTTGAGTTTCACCCAGCTAGGAGAACATGGTGCAATGGTTGTTTACGTCAAAATCTTTGGTTAAATTCACAGTTAGTTGCCTAAATTAAGTGTTAAAAGATTTCAGTTACTTAATACCATGATAAAAGCCTTTATTAAATATCATCATTTGGAAATTTGGACTTCTAAAATAGAGGCAAATGGGTTTATGTTTCAGTTCTGTTGTAGAGTCATAGACCTCTATGGCGTGGAAAGAGATCCTTCAGTCCAACTTGTCCATGACGACCAGATAGCCAAAATTAATCTAGTTCCAATTACCAGCATTTGACCGATATCTCAAAACCCTTCCTATTCATATTACCATCCAGATGCCTTTTAAGTTTTATAATTGTACCATCCTCCAACACTTCCTCTGGTAGCTCATGCCATACAACCACTACCCTCTGCATGAAAAAGTTGCCCTTTTGGTCCCATTTATATCTTTCCCCTCTCACCTTAAACCTATGCCCTCTAGGTATGGACTCCCCTATCCTGGGGAAAAGAACTTGGCTATTTACCCTAACCAGGCCCCTCATGATTTTATAAACCTCTATAAGGTCACCCCTCAGCCTCTGACGCTCCAGGGAAAATAGTCCCAGCATATTCAGCCTCTCCCTATAGCTCAAAACTACTAACCCTAGCAACATCCTTGTAAATCTTTCTAAACCCTTCCAAGTTTAACAACATCCTTTTTATAGCAAGAAGACCAGAACTGAACACAGTATTCTAAAAGTGCCTTTAAGAGATCAGAAAGTCATTTGGAAAATTGACCTAACTGCATAATTTCCAAGAAATCATATAAGTCTCTAGCTGAATAGCTGTGGTATTAATTAATGTGATGTTTACACTGCTGAGTTTATGACCAACAGAAATACAAATGAACAGGGGACACTGGTAGTTTAGTTTAAGTGCACTTCAGAAAAATCAGTTTTCTGTTTGGGAGAACAGAAAGTGCTAGAGAAACTCAGCAAGTCTGGCAGCATCTCTAGAGAGAGAGGGAGAGAGAAACAGAGTTAATGTTTTGAGTCCAATAGGACTCTTTTCAGAACTGTCTGAAGAAGAATCATACTAGATTTGAAACTTTAACTCAGTCTTAACCTGCTCAAGTGTTAACACTTTTTACATAACTAATCTTTATCTTCTCTTATTCAGACATTAGTGGCCCGTGGCATAGCTCTGCCATGAAGAGGCCAGCACCAGAAACCCTCAACTCCTCCTCCACTTCTGAGGAGGAAAGCACTCAAACCCTCAGACGATCCACGAGAAACGCTTTGACTTGCATTCTCCACCAGCTTAGAGACTTGCACCTCAGAGAGTAATCTATCCTGCATCAGACTTGGGAGCATAATCTAACAGGTAATAAGTACATCACTGTCACGTTTACCCAACTGGGCAAGGAAAAAATACTCTCAAGACCTGGCACTCAGAGGTCTGCCAGAGGCCAGACACCTGCCAGGCATAAGATTGTCCCGTGGCCTCGGCTGTTAATTAGTTTTTTAAAGTGCACGGAAAGGCACAGGAGAGGATGCAGATTTGTTAGAGGCAGTTGGTAAACTGGATCAAATGATGGAGGCGTCCATTACCATTATTAGTACTGTGCTGGCTCTGGCATGTGTGTGCATCTGGCTGTCTTCACGAAAAGGCTGGGAACCTCCACAGAGACCCAAGTGCTGCACACTCAGTGTCTAATGGATATACACAATCATCTGAACAGTGCAGGCCTGCATCAATGGCAAGGTGACAGGGGAACAAGATACCTCAACATCACTCCAATTATTCCTTCCTCTCATGAAGGCAGGGTACTGTCAGCAGGCTCCGCCAATCAGGAGGAAGTACACAGGGCCTCAAGAAGCATCCTTTCAATATAATCCAGAGGTACCCAGCCTCTGCACTTAACGTCCTATTTGAGATGCCAGAGCCTGCAGAAATCCAAGCCGAGGAAGATGAGCCTGCATCTAGGCAAGACAGTCTCATAAAGCCTGGGCACTCTAGGGATAAGTGTGCCTAGGAGAGACTTTCCAGGTCAACTGGGCCAACTCCAGAGCAAGTTCCCTCCACCTCATTTGCAGAAGAGGGATGTTTTATTCACTCACAGGCTGTGGGCCATGCTGGTTGGGCCAGCATTTATTGTCCATCCCTAGTTACCCTTGAGAAGGTGGTAGTGCACTTAAACTTAAGAAAGAAAAAATAAATTCAGGACACACAGGTGGGTGATGCATCATTGTAAATCACTTTGTGCTTTGGCTGGTTCTCGTATGGCTAACTTGTGGAACATGTGCAAAACACAAACCTGAACAATGAAAACTATTCATTCCTACCACGTTCCTGACTACACCATTGGAGCTAATGGGAATTGATCTCATGGTGTTTGATCAACACTCTTATCTCATTGTCATTATTTCTTACAGTAGATTCAAGTTAAAAACAAAACACCATGACTACTGATGCAATTGTCTAGATCCAACAATGCTCACAAGATCCCTGATGTGATCATACCTGCTAACGGATCATAATTTGCTGATGAGCGCTTTGACAAGTTTTCAGCCCTTTCTGGGTTCCAACATATAATCAATTCTCTGAGATTCCCACAGTCAAATGGAGATATATATGACTGTCTCTGGAAGGAACTAGCCACTTGCTCCAGCTTGTTCTTAATTGTTCATCAGTTCTATAGCCTACAGCCATGGTACAAACTTAAACACAGAAATAGAAGCAGGAGTTGGCCCATCGAGCCCACTCTTTCCTTTCAAGCTGATCATTGGCTTATCCTCTGTCTCAATGCCATCATATTCTTGTTCTGTCTTCTCGATGTATTTAGAATTGTATTTTTTTCCAAACCTTATTTAGTGACTTGACCTCCACAGTCTTCTGTGATAGAGAATTTCACACGTTCGTCACCATGCGATGAAATTTTTCCTCATCTCAATCTGAAGTGGTCCACTCTGTATCCTGAGAACATGGCACTTTATTTTGGACCTCCTGGTTAGGGGGAACATCATCCCTACATTCAGCCTCTCCATCTCTGTCAGAATTTCACATGTTCCCATGACTTCCTTTCTCATCCTTCTATACACCAGTGAATAAAAGCTCAGTTCACCCAATTTCTCTTCACACAACAAACCTATCATCTCAGGAATCAATAGACCGAACCTTTGCTGCACTCCCTCTATGACAAATGTATAGTTTCTCAGGTAAGGAGATCAAATCTGCACACACTGCAGGCCATGGCCAAGATTTTCCAATTGCCATGCACTCATTATTCCAGCACAGATAGGAATTGAGCTTGGGGACAGTGCAGAATCCCCACAGTAGCAGACTCTGAAAGAACTGTGAAGGAAATTGAATATTCTGCCAGGCAATTCCTCTATGCCTGTCACCCTATGGCCCACAGATTCTACATAACATTCCCAACCTAAACACTCCCAGCCAGATTTGACCTGACACCAGTCCAGACCCGAACTCCCAGACCCCGTCAATCTGTGTGAGATTGCCACTCCTTGGAAAATCTGGCCCAATACTCCTGGCCTATGTTGCATGTATTTTATTACTACTTCTTGGAAAATGACATTATCTCTTTCCTAATGTTAATGCAGTTAGCCAGTATTAAACTAGTGCAACGTGTTATCTTACTGGTATGTAATAAACTATTTGCTACTCAAGTAATTGCCTCTTATGTTGAAAATTTATTAATGGTTAATCCTTCACCGTTTAACAGCAAGCTCCCTAAACTAGTATTACAAAAAGGGTTGGTGGCAACAAACTACCCAAGGAATAGCCAAGTTCCAGCTGTGGAGATCACATACAACATGAAACACCAGCCTTGCCATTAGTTTTTCGTCTTTAAATAGCACAGATAGTCTTTTAAAAATGTATGATGACTGGTACCTGTGAAACAGCAATTGGCTGGTTGCGATAGTTCAGATACCTGGTTGTTTCTGAAACATAACAAAGATCTATAAAATTTCTGTATGAGGGCGTCTGATCTGTACTATGATCACTTTATCTTTGTTAATGTGATACTGGAAATAGGTTGTTTAAGTAGAATGTATGTATTATATGGATCTGGATTCATACTTGAGAGGTCCATAAATGTTTTAAATAGTTAAATGTTGAAACTCTTTTTTCACATTTTTAGGTGGAGAAAAATGGAGGATTCTATGAGTTTTTCTTTCTTGAGTAAAGATGTTTAATAAGTGAATTTAAAATTTTCAATGAGAATTGTTTTTTCTTCCCAGTATGTAATTTAAGGAAAACGTGGGGCTTAAGTGGCAGCAACGGAAATAAAAATTGGGAGAGATCAAAAATAATTTGCCAATTTGCATTCACCCACTTTACACTACTGCACAAAGTTAAATACTCAAAATAATTCAATCTAAACTGGTATTAGACTGTAACACATTAGCCCAAATCAAAATGCTAAGGCATATTGAACCAAAGTCAATGCAAATTGAAATGATGTTAAAGTAAATTATTACAGTGTCAAATTTAACTGAAGTGAGGTGAGAAACTAGCCTGTAAAATCATATTTGACCTTTTACATAGATTTAATACGTCTGATGTAAAACTGTTTTTCCTGGAATATTTTTCAATGTGAAGTGCCAAAGATTACTTGCCATCATGTGAAAAACCCATCAATTATTATGTAAGTTGATAAACCATGCTCTGCTCTGAACATTTAGTACTTTGTGGCCTTACTAAATATATCACTAACTTTAAATTGAACTTGATCGCGCTGAACAAAAAACCCCAGAAAGCTACTGAAGGTTCATCAGGCAGAAAATAAAATGAAAGTTTGATCAGAGCACAGCACTGCTCTATCATTAAAGAGAGATCATTGGTAGTGATTTAACCTGAGAGTCACCACACTAAGGCAAGAAGAGAAGAAGAGAGGGGAGAGTCCTTCATAGTAGCCTCAACTTTCATAGGAATTGAACCCACACTGTTGGTATCACAAACCTGCTATCTCGCCAATTGAGCTGTAGCATTGTGCCACCAAGCATAAAACAATTGATCGTGGAAATTGGATAATTTGTGATTTGTCCAGTTCTTTGAAGATACAGCGTTTAGCTGTTGACCGTAGCTCAGTTTGTCGCATTCTACCTCTGAAATAGAAGCTTCTATGTACAAACCCCATTTCAAGACTTAAGCATAAATCTTAAGGCTGACATTCAATAAAGTGTTGCGGGAATGCTAGAGTTGCTACCTTTCAGATGCAATGTTAAACTATAGCATTGTTCAGCCTTTTAGATAGCTGTAAAATATTTTTCAATCATGTGTTGCTGAATAGGCTAGCATTTATTGCCAGTTAGGAGTCAACCGTGTTACTTTGTACCTGGAATCACATGTAGGCCAGACTGGTTAAGGATGGAAGATATGTATCTCCAAAGGAAATTAGTGAACCATTTGGGTTAAGATTTCAAATTGGTAAGTTCTTGTCAGAACTGGAATTTGGAGTAGAACTTTTCTTCAGCAACTACAAAAGCAGGTAAAATGAGGAAGGAGGCAAGAAGAAAAGGGAAGCTATGTGATAGGGTTGAAATGTGGAAGGGAGGAGTCATGAAACAACAAAACATATGGAGTTGCCAATGGAACAATAAAAGAAGCAAAAGCTGGGTCTAAAAGAAATATGAATGGTAACTGGTGAACTGTTACCAGCACCTGCTGACAGAAATGAGGGCAGAGATTAAGGTTGAAAGTATTGTACTCCATGTTCAGTCTTCAAAGCTACAAAGCAGCTAATGAAAGGATTAGGTGGCATTCCTCAAAGCTCCTTTGAGCGACACTGGAACAATGGGTGTGGCCGCAGAAAGAGAGCACAGAAACATATAAAATAGAAGCAGGTGTAGGTCATTCGGCCCTTTGACCTGCACCATCAATCAATATGATAAGGTTGATCATCCAACTCAGTACCCTGTTCCCACTTTCTCCCCACACCCTATGATACCTCTGGTCCTAAGAACTATATCTAACTCTTTGAAAACATTCAATGTTTTGCTTCAATCACGTTCTGTGGCAGAGAATTCTATGTTTAAGAAATTTCTCCTTGTCTCAGTTCCAAATGGCCTACTTCATATTCTTATACTGTAACCCCTGGTTCTGCACTCTCCAGTCATTGGGAACATCCTACCTGTGTTTACTCTTTCTGGCCCTGTTAGAATTTTATAGGTTTCTATGAATCCCCCCTCATTCTTCTAAACTCCAGTGAATATAGTCTTAACTGATCCAGTCTCCCTTCATACACCAGTCCTGTCGTCCCATGAATCACTCTGGTAAACATTTGTTGCATTCCTTCCATAGCCAGAAAATCTTCCCACAGGTAAAGAGACCAAAACTGCATATAATACTTCAGGTGTAGTCTCACTAAGGCCCTCTATAATTGCAACAAGTCATCCCTGCTCCTGTGGTAAAATTGTCTCATTATGAGGGGTAACATACCATTTGCCTTCTTCACCACTTACTTTACCTGCATGCTTACTTTTAATGACAAGGACATCCAGGTCTCATTGCATCTTCCCCTCTCCTAATCTATCATCATTTAAGTAATAAACTTCTTGCCTGTGTTTGCTCCCAATGTGGATAACCTCACATGTATCCATATTATACTTTATCTGCCATGCATCTGCTCACTCACTCAACTTGACCAAATCACGCTGAAGCATCTCTGCATCCTCCTCACAGTTCTCTCCCCGACCCAGTCTTGAGTCATCAACAGGCCTGGAAATATTACATTTAGTTGTCTTATCTAAATCATTAATATTTTGTTGTAAATAGCTGGAGTCCTAGCACTGAACCCTGCAGGACCCTGTTGGTCACATCTCCCACTTGGAAAAAGACCCATTTATTCCAATGCTTTGTTTCCTGTCTGCTGACCAATTTTCTATTCATGTCAGTATTGTACCCCCAATGCCACATGCTTTTACATGCTAATCTCTTATGTTGGCCATTATTGAAAGCCTTCTGAAAGTCCAAGTAAACCACATCCACTAGTTCTCCCATATCAACTCAATGAGTTACATCCTCAAAAAATTCCTGTAGGTTGTCAAGCATTATTTCCCATTTGTAAGTCCATGTTGACTCTGTTCAGCCTATCTCTGTTTTCTAAGTGCTCTGCTATTAAATCTTTTATAATGGACTCTAGCATTTTTCCTACTACCAATGTCAACACAGAGTGGCATAGAGCATTAAATGTAAGCAACCCAATTTTCAAGGAAAATGCTCATGGACTGAAGAAATATGTTCAATGATCAGCTAATCTGTGCTTGTTCTCACTGTTTGTAAGGGGACCACATCATAAGCAGCAAATAATTATTCTAAATTGAACAAAGCACTAATAAACCTACACTTCATCTTGAGAGAGTGTGGGATCCCCAGACAGTGGGGAGGATGGGGTGAAAGCCCAGGTGCCAAATGCAAAGATATCATGGAAAGTGGAGCAGCTGTTTAAAAGGATTACCCAGAACATGCACGCAGATAGAGAAACCAGCCAATGGTAGCATTTTTGTTCCACTCAAATGTTGGTGATTATGAAACAATAGACCATAGTCTTGTGAAGAGTGCAGTATCTTTGAAATACTGAAGGGGAAAGGAAGATGTGTTCGGTGGCAGCATAACACTGGGGTAAGGAAAGAAGAATTTTTGCTTGTGGAATATGGTGAGGTGGAAGTTAAGGATGAATGGGATTGTATTCTGTTTATTTGAGTGAGGGAATCATAGCTGGTCAGTATCTTAACCTCAATTGCCAGCCTTTGTTTCATATTCCCCAATATATTTACAATAAAAATCTAATCCATTCTAGTTTTAAAGGTTCCAATTAACTTAATGTCCATTGTTGTTTGGGATGAGGGCTTTATTTATGGGTCCGAAAAGCTCTGCAAAGGTTAATACTTGATTGAGTGCAGTAAACAACACTCACTGTGATAATATCATGAGAACTTAGTCAGGTAAGAAAGAACTGGTAAAAGACAGACTGAGGCAAGTGCGTTCCTTACAGACTCTCTACTATTGTAAGTTATACTCATGTAGTCTATAAATAATTGCAGTAAATGCAATAAACTTCCTATTATTTGCTCATTAGGACTCTTCTAGATAAGCCAGAAAGGTGATCACCCTTATCCACAACTGACAATTTCAAGCTTGAAAGAAACCACTCACCTATTTACTAACTGCCTTATGCAACATCTCCAAGCTTTCCTCTGGTTATTAAATTAATTACACAATTGCTTCAAACAAGTAACGTAGGTTACTCACTGCCCATTCTTCCCCCACTTCTCTGGCTTTATATATGGTTGACAACTTCATTGGGTTGAAAATCTGCTGCTTGTGGCTGAAACATTCAGGTTCAGTTCATTGCTATACTGCAAACTTACTGGATCTTTGATTTCCTGAATGCCCTTTATAGAGGATATTCTCTGGTATAAATGTTGCTATAGAACATTTGTTTCCCTTGGTGTCATTTGCTTCCTCAAATCATGTCAGAGAAGATAATTATGTTTCTGAAAGAAGTAGTCTTCTCCTTTCGACATTGTAATGATGTGGACTTGCATTTGATCCTTCCATTCTTGCATTTATATTTTTGATAACAATCATTTTATCAGTTTAATCATAGACAACAAAGTTGACTGTGCTGTTTCAGCATCGCTTCTTGTAAACTGCTAAATTATATGAACTGCATCATAAGTCTACTACTAACTCTTAATGATTGCAGTGTCAAGGATATCTGTTGATTCAATTTTAAAGATTATTCTTTTGGTTAGAAAGAAATGAATAATTTCACCAAACCTGTGAAATCAATGGTATCTTCCGATCTCTCAATTATAAAAAGATTTTGGACAACAATGTAATTAATATCAAGTGGCATGTTTTTCTCGTCAGTTCAGTGAATATCATTTTGAGATCTTTTTTCCTTCTTCTAGTCTAAAGTTACGTAGATCACTGACTTCTGAGCTGGTTGAGATTCTTTAACATTCTGTCAAATTTGAAGATCAAAGTAAATTTTCCTGCTATAAGACCATAAGAAATAGGAACAGGAGCAGGCTGTTCAGCTCCATGAGCCTGCTCCACAATTCAATTGGATAATGACTCATCTGACATTTTTCCTGTCCACTTTCCTGTATTTTCCCCATAACCATTTGATCCCCGACTGACCTAAAATCTGCCTAAGTCAGAATGCACGTGCCAATATTATACCTGCTACATCAAATTTAAACCTGCTGTCAGCATTCCTTTGATTTTGAGGGGTCTGTCTGCACCATATTGATTACTGTCAGATGGTTGTAGTTTCATTCTCTTTAATCAAGGGATCTTCTCACCTAAAGTAGTAACATTTAACCTCAGCATCTAGTTTGAAAAGAGTCGGATGACTGTTAACCTGTATGATGTGTCATATCTGAGTCAAATAAGTCACAATTTTCCTTAAAAAAATGATTCTAATCTCCCAATAGTGGCATATTATTATATAATGACATGTTTTCTAATTAAAGTATTTCTTTGTATTCTGAATCTTCTTCCAAAGATTCTTGCTGTAGTGTTTTAACCTCTTTGCACATGTAATCATTACTACTTCTGTGGTTCTACTATCATTTCTGACTCTTGCAGCAGGAATAATGCCCACATGAAATCTTCAGCAGAAGATAGGCAAAATCTTGATGAACACCAATCAGATTTATTATACGTTACTCAATAGCTAGTTTCATCTGATACATGACGGTGTCTAGTTGTGAGATATCAAGTTCGATGTGACAGTCATTTCACAATTCTTTTAAATTCTGATGGGTAGAGCTCATGTCACAATGTCAGTTAACCCTTTTAGGTATCAACGACCTGTGCAATAGATTCAAATCCAGTTTGTTCTTCCAGAATTCTGACTGCTGTAAATTCCTTTCAGCAAGACACAGTTAACTCCAAAGTCACCACCATCCATGAGAGAAGGCATTCCTTCTTAATAGATGTTTCAACTTGCCTGGTCACCTTCAGAGAATTGTGCATGTGAACCCTGAGGTCCCTCTGCTCCTATGCTCCCCTCAAAGTTGTACCATTGAGCCTGTATTGTCCCTCCACATTTCTTCTACCAAAATGCAAAATCTCACATTTCTTTGCATTGAAATTCATTTGCCAGGTGTCTATCTATTTGGCCAACTTGTCAATGTCCCTCTGAAATCACTCAGCATCATCCTTATAATTCATATTCTCCCTATTTTAGTATCACCTGCAAATTTAGAGATTTTGCCCACAACACCCATCTCTAAATCATTTACATAAATCAGATAAAGCAGATCCCTGGGGAATACCAGTTTCTGAGAAATGAGAAACTCTGTGAAATCTGAGAAATGCCCATGTATATCTATCCTTTGTTTCCTATTTTTTAGCCAATTTCTAATACATGCTGCAAGGACACATCAATCCCAAACATTTCTAACAGACATGCCATGTGTCACCATATCAATTGCCTTCTGAAATTCCAAATATACAACATCCACAGCTCTATCCTCATCCACTGCCCATGTTGCCTTGTCAAAGAAATCAATTAAACTTGTCAGACATGATCTGCCCTTGACAAAGTCATGTTGACTATCTAGTATTAACGTATATTTCTCTATGTGTATGTTTACCTTATCCTATATTATGGCTTCCATCAGTTTTAGAACTTAGAACATAAAACAGTACAGCAAAATACAGGCCGCCCACGATGTTGTGCCGAACTTTTACCCTAAACCTAAGGTCTATCTAGCCTCCACCCCTACCTTTTACTATCATCCATATACCTATCTAATAGCCGCTTAAATGCCCCTAACGAGGCTGACTCAAACTAAGACTTTTAAACTGAAAAGCTCACCTTCCCAGCAGTCCCCTCGTGCTCTCTCCTGACTTCCACTGCTGAACAAATGGAGTTTTCCCACAGGTCTGTAGTTTTCTGAGATTTCCTTTGCCCCTTTCTTAATCAATGGGTTCATATTTGCAATCCTCCAGTCCCCTGGAACTAATCTTGTGTTCAGAGAGGCATGGAAAATTTCTGTCAATGGTGACATGATTTGCTCCCCTACCACTATCAGCAATTTAGAATGTATCCCATGTGGGCTTGGCAATTGGTCTACCTCCAGCCTATTTAGCACCTATTGTTTATCTATCACTACACTGCTCAGTTGTTAAACGCCCACATTTTCAAGTAGGCCATTGTCACCATTTTCTAATTTGGTGAAGACAGAAACAAACCAGTTATTTAGTACCTCTGCCATATTCTCTGCTTCAGTGAGCAGCTTTCCTTGCTTGTTCTTTATGGGTCCCGCTCTATCATTCACTGATCATTTATGATTCATAAGTTTAAAGAACATGTTATTATTTGTTTTAGAGCAGCTTGCCATCCTTTCCTTATGCATCCTCTTAGCCTTCCTTATTCTAGCCTTAGCCTTCCTCCTACATTTGAGATACTCTTCCTGATTTCTATTGCTTTATTATTATTCTGGTGTGCATCAAATGCCTCCCTTTTCTTCCATATGTTCTCATCAATGTCCTTAATCTTCTAGTTTCTCTGGCTTTATTTACTCTATATTTATTTCTCATAGGTATATATCCACCTTGTACCCCATTCATTTCTCTTTTGAAATTCTCCCATTTTTCATCCACCATTTTATCCACAAAATTGTTTTTCCAATCAACTTTCTTCAGTTCAACTTTTAGACACCTAAAATCTGGTCTTTTCCAGTCTGGAATATTAATTTTCACTGATTTTTATCCTTTTCCAACTCAACACTGAACATTATTATATCATAGTTGCTATTTCCTAAATTCTTCCGCACTCTGATATTCTACACTTGGCCTGCCTCATTTCTAAGACCAGATCCAGCACAGCTCACTTCCCAGTAGGACTGGAAATGTACTGTTTCAGAAAGCTCTTTTCTTCATACTGCAGGAATTTCTCCCCTTTCATGCTCCACACTCTACCTTTTTGCCAGTCTAGTCTAGGGCAATCACCAACTATCACAACCCTACTTATCCTGCAGATTTCCGTAACCTGATTATAAATACTATCTGTTATTTCCTCTACATTATCATAAAGTCTACAATAAATACCCAGTAAGGTCACTGCTCCCTTCCTACTTCTCACCTCCAACCATATAGATTTGCATAAATTGTGAAGCTCATGACACAGGTAGTATTTCTGTGATTACTACCCTGGAGATCATATGTTTCAACCTAACTCTTGAAACTGATCCTGCAAATCCTCCAATCTATTCCTTCCTGCGTTGTTGGTTCCCACATGAATCACAACCACTGGTTGTTCACCCTTCCTTTCTGGAAGTTTATCCAGCTATTTCGTTATATCCCGAACGTGGGAGGCAACAAACCATAGGGGACTCATGATCTCGGCTGCAAACTAGACTGTCTGTCCTTTGAATGATTGAGTCATCCATTGCTACTACCTTAATAGTCTGCACCAGCTCTCTCTTTTTCCAGAGTTACCTCTGCCTTTGCAAGGTAATTGAACAGAGACAGTAAACACTTACTGATTAATTCTCTTTTGAACATTTGATGCAGTGTAAAGACAGGGACCAATTACAGGCTTCTCACATGGTCTATTTTCTGGTCTGGTTAAGTTCATTATCCTGGTGACTTGCCGAGGCCAGCCTATTGGGGCAGTTGTAGCCTCTGTCCCTAACTCAACATGCAGGTCACCATGGGAAACCAGCCAGGTTACTCACTCAATGGGGAGGCAGATGATTAAGAAGTTTGTTACTTAAGCCCTTAACTGGCCATTTATTGAACACTTAAGTTTTTTAATTGCTGGTGAGTCTACAATGGGCTTTCTCATCCAAGAATTAATGACTGAGATGGTAAGAAGGTGGTGTATTTCTCTCCAGGGTGAACTCCTCCATTATTTTCCCTTCTTGTAACACCGACCACTACCTTCATGGAGGGGAAATTTGCAACCCTGTTTAATATCAACGGTCCTGCGTATCTATTTTTATGCAACTTGAGAATGAGATCATGAATTGCTGTAATTTTTTTTCAAGCTTCTAATAAAATTGCAAATAGGGCACATGGGTTGATGACCTTAAAATCCTTGTAAATAGCTATTAAAATTGAAGTATATCACAAAACATTTCAGAAAAACTTTGAACATACTTTCAGTTTTACAGTCAGAGAGTATCATATGTTCAAATTTTTGGCATTTATGACAAGAAAGCAGATGGTTTGCTAGAACATCATACTGCAACACAATCATGACACCAAGGAAGTGATGATTGGTACTGCAATGTCAAAATTCAAAAGCCTCATTTTTCACAAATTTGTTGAATATTAATCTGAAACTAATAAGGTGAGGGTGTGCAAATTGTGTTACCTTCTTGTTAGTAATTTGCAATAGACCTGCGTCTGTAGTTGTCTACTGGACGAGGATTATGACCAAAGCATCTATGTCTGTGGATGGTGTTTGCTTTGTGTAAAACATATAAAATTATGAAGAGATTATATAAGGTAGAAGCAGGGAGGTGCGTGAAAGTAAAACTAAGGGGCTTAGACTCAAAATAAGGGAGAGCAGATTTAGGACTGGGTTGAGGAGGAACTTCTTCACCCAAAGGGTTGTAAACCTTTGGAATTCCCTGCCCAATGAGGCAGTTTGGGCTATCTCATTGAACGTTTTTAAGGCAAAGATAGATAGATTTTTGAACAGTAAAGGAATTAAGGGTTATGGTGAGCGGGTGGGTAACTGGAGCTGAGTCCACGAAAAGATCAGCCATGATCTTATTGAATGGCAGAGCAGGCTCAATAGCCAGATGGCCTACTCCAGCTCCTGTTTCTTATGTTCTTATGTTCTAAACGTGCAGGAATTTGAATTATCTCAATTTAGTGTATGGACTATGACTTTGAATCAGTCTTGGTATATATATCAATATCCAGTACAATACAGTGCAGTAATCCAACAATAATAAGCGCAAGTATTCCTCATCCTCTGCCTGATTTGTACTTTTAAAAATGTATTCATGGAATGCGGACATTGCTGGCCTGGCCAGCATTTATTGCCCATTTCTATTTGCCCTTGAAAAGGTGGTCGTGAGATGTCTTCTTGAACTGCTGCATTCCAGGACTGGTAGGTAAGTAAATTACTGTTACGATGCCTTTAGAGAGGATGTTCCAGGATCTTGACTCAGTGACAGTGAAGTAATGGTGGCATATTTCCAAATCAGGACGGTAGGTGACTTGGAAGGGAACTTGAAGAAGGTGATGCTCTATTGTTTCTGCTTCTTGTCTTTCTTGATGTAAATGGTCTTTGGTTGGGAAGGTGCTGTCTAAGCACTCTTGTTAAATCCCACAATACATCTTGTAAATAGTACACACTCCCTGTCCTATAGACCCCTTCCCCCAGTTCCAACATTCTCCCTCC
>NC_063350.1:31941379-31958719 GCF_021869965.1 Rhincodon typus
GGAGGGAGAATGTTGGAACTGGGGGAAGGGGTCTATAGGACAGGGAGAGGACTCTTGTCCAAAGAAATGGGCATTGAGGCGAAGATGGTGGAAGAGTTTGACATCATGTCATGCGAAATTTGTTAACATGGGGACACAGAGTGATAAAGCTAACATCTTTGCCGAGTACTGAATGTTCAGCTTCAGAGAGCGGAAGGTTAGGAGGGATGGTGAATACCCGACAGGAGGTGGGGGTGGGGGAGGGGATGGAGTCAGAGGGAAGGGGAAGGGAGGAAGGTTCCAAAGGGCCATGGGTATCTCTGAGTTGTTGCATCTTGTGGGCCTTGATGCCCGAAAGGAAAAGAAAAAGTTTCTCGTTAGCCTGATGAATGAGCCGGAGGATGAAATGGAACTGCAGAGTGACGTAGTCCTGGAACAGCATGATGTGATGCTGTTGGAGACAAAAGTTGAGAGTGTGGCACTGAGTGCGGATTTAAGGATGTGGCGAGAGCCACTGTTTGTGGAACTGTGATCTTGGGAGGATTCAAAACATGTGGGATGAAACTGCAGTTGGAATCCCACATGGGGTGAATCTGAGCCAGAGGCAGTCACTGATGAATGTGATATGGCTATGGAAATGAGTTCTAGCAAAACTTGGTCAAACACCAGGAGTGACAGGGAAATTAATGTTAGTGGACAAGAAGCCCTGGCAGAACTCAAACTGATCAGCAATAAGCAGGTTATTGCTAAGCAAGTGCAGCTTGAAAGCACTGTTGACGACATCCCCCATTACTTTACTGATGATTGAGTGTTGACTGATGGGACAATAATTGTCTGCAACAAAAACAGAAGTTGCTGGAAAAGCTCAGCAGGTCTGGCAGCATCTGTGAGGAGAAATCAGAGTTAATGTTTCAAATTCGATGACCCTTCCTCAGAACCGGCCAGTAATTGGCTGGATTGGATTTGTCCTTTTTGTGTACTGAACATACTTGGACAACTTTCCACATTGTTGGGTAGATGCCTATGTTGTAGCTGTACTGGAACAAATTGGCCTGGGAAGTTCTGGAGCACAGATTTTCAATATTATTCGCAGGCTGTTGTCAGGGTCCATAGCTTTTGCAGTAACCAGTGTCTTCGTCCATTTCTGGATATCACGTGAGGTGAATTGAATTGGTTGAAGACTGGCATTTGTGATGCTGGGAACCTTTGAAAGAGGTGTCAGATTTGTTTGAATTATGCAACCCATGAGCATTATATCCATACTATCCCTATATGATAATTATAACTTGCTTAATTTAAATTGTAAGATATACCAGACATAATAAATCATAAAACAACATTCTACCATTACTACATAACAGCAGTATTGATTTGAAATGAGAGAAAATGTTCATATTAATTATAAGATTTGACATCACTTTCAAATGAAGATATATTGTTTGAATCAAATAATGATATAAATTAAATATGTTTTAATAATGCCAAGCAAGATTGAGCTGATTCTTGTTGATAAAGATACATTTCAGATTATATGAGATAACAAGGTGTAGAGCTGGATGAGCACAGCAGGCCAAGCAGCATCAGAGGAGCAGGAAGGCTGACGTTTTGGGTCTGGACCCTTCTTCAGAAATGGGGGAGGGGAAGGGGATTCTGAAATAAATAGGGAGAGAGGGGGAGGCGGATGGACGATGGATAAAGGAGCAGATAGGTGGAGAGGAGACAGACAGGTCAAAGAGGCAGGAATGGAGCCAGTAAAGGTGAGTGTAGGTGGGGAGTTACGGTGGGGGAAGACAGACAGGTCAAGGGGGCGGGATGAGGCTGGTTGGTAGGAGGTGGGGGTGGGGCTTGAGGTGGGAGGAGTGAATAGGTGGGAGGAAGGCTGGACAGGTGAGGGAGGCAGGGATGAGCTGGGCTGGTTTTGAGATGCGGTTGGGGGAGGGGAGATTTTGAAACTTGTGAAGTCCACATTGATACCATTGGGCTGCAGTGTTCCAAGCAAAATATGAGGTGCTGTTCCTGCAACCTTCGGGTGGCAACATTGTGGCAATGGAGGAGGCCCAGATGGGCATGTCGTCCAAGGAGTGGGAGGGGGAGTTGAAGTGGTTCGCGACTGGGAGGTGCAGTTGTTTGTCGCGAACCAAGCGTAGGTTTATATCTCTATAACTCTAGTTATATCTCTAGTTTTGAGACATCTATTTGATAAAAATAAATGGGAAATGCTATTTCAGTGAATCTTGTATTTACCCAGAATACAACTGAAAGTTTGAATCTAAATAAAATTACATTGCATCAAAATGTATAACTGTTCCAACTATGACATCAATGAAATAAGAACATTTCTTCTCCCATACAGAAAAATACATGCAAAATTTGAGTTTGTCTCTCTAATGTTGATATTCATTTTATTGTAAAATTCAGTATCTCAAATTACATTACGGCACATTTCTTAATGACAATTACAAAGGCAATTACTTTTTAATAAGAGTTCAGTTGAGAGACATTTACCTATGCTTGCTCACTAAATATAATTTTAAACAGAACATAGTCAGAAAAATTGAGCTGGTTATAGTGTATAGCCACTTTGCCATTGTATTTACGAAGGTTAGTTCTGTTTATTACTTATATCAAAATTATAAAAACGTTCTGCCTTCATTCAATTTGAATGTCTGAACATTTGATAGCAGCAGTAACTTTAAGTGCTTTTAACTATGGTTTTTGTGATTTGTTCATCAGAACTGGATTAGATTAATCTGTTCTTAGCCAAACACACAGATGGAGCTTCACACAGTGAAAAAGCTGTTTGCACTTATGAAGATAGCACAGAATGCCCAACGGCTTCCAAAGGCACTGGTGTTTGCAGTGAAACTTGGACAACCCTGTACTCTCAGTTTGAGATGATATATGGTGCTGGTAAGTGACAAACTAGAAGATAATTAAACATGGGAAGTAACAAAACAGCCACACTATACTGTTATTGTACAAATTTGATGCAAACAATGCAAATTATTAAAAATAAACAGCTGTTAGGAACCAATTGTTACTTAGCCAGTGACTTCGCCACTTTTAGTATTTTGTTCTTCATACATGTGTGATAATTATTGTGAATTTGGGTTTCTGAGTTAGTAACTAACAGCTTTTTTGTGTGTCTGGTCAATATTTAACTTGTAAATATTTCTGTAGCTGTGGTGATTTCTTTTCAAACAGCTTTTTTAAGTCTTAGCTCTAGAGTTTTGTTTTATACATTAATATAGTGTTATTACCTAACAAGATAAGCAAGCTCCGGTTTAAAAGCTCAGCAGACTTTTTTTTCAAGATTAAGGGAATCACCCATAGTTTAGAGACAGGTTTTCTCCTAAAAAAGACCCCTGAATTGTAGCAGTGCTGTGAAGGCCTTCAAATAGGATAGGATTACAAAGTAGTTCTCCTGAAAAGGGAAGGATGTATAGTGAACTAAATTTCGTTACCTTAGAGTGATGAGCTTGTGTTGGCCCTGGACTAAAAGTGCTGGGATGAAACCATGAAGAGGTTACATAAAGTATATACATTTAAGAAAGTATGTAAATTCTCCAGGAAGGTGTTGCCTGTAGTTCCAGTGTAAAAGTTGAAATCACAAGTGACTTAAACTTATTGAAGTGTTAAATACAGGGATGCCGTTGTGAGTGTTGTATGAGTGATGTTTGGCTACTGTGCTGGACTGTCTTTTAGGTACTATAAAAAAGTTGTTTTGCTTCTTTTCCATTTATAGAGGTGTGTTTTGGGATTTTACTTTTACCATGTGTTTAAAAATCTTTGAATTTGTATTATAAGGAGATAGTTTGGTTTAATATATTTTATCTTAATGTCTTTTGTTAATAAACTGCTGTTGTATTGTTAACCCATGTTAAATATTTATGTGTTAGCAATTTGCAAGAATCTGAGTTAATCAATAGCCTTTGATTTGTTTCTTAATTACAGTGGATGCATTGCTTTGCCTTGTGCTTTAAGCCAATACTACTATCTGCACATTGAGATATCAATCTAGAATATCTGTTGATACAGGCACCTGTACATGCATTTTCCTGATTCAGCTTGTTCCTTATCACTCAGTACAACTCTGCACCTCCTGTGTACTGTCACACTCTTTTTTTGTTACATCTGTACAGAGTGGGTTCTCAAATATAGCTCTGTAGTGTAGTGTATTAGATCAATGACTTCATTTTTCATTCTAGATTGGTGCCTTCTCTCTTATTGATGTCCAAGTCATGGGATCAGCTACATCATTGTGATTTATATGAATCTAATTATGCCATATCTCACCCCAAGCTTCTATACATTTGTTTTTTTTTAACCATGCAATGTGGGTGTCATTGGTTAGTCCAACATTTAATGCTTATGCCTAATTGTCCTTGTAAAGGTGACGGTGAGCTGCCTTTTTGAACCACTGTAGTCCATCTGATGTAAATGCACTCACAATGTTTTAGGGAGGGAGTTCCAGGATTTTGACTTCGCGATATTGGAGGAATGGTGATAAAGGTCCAAATCAGGATGGTGTGTGTCATGGAGAAGAGCTTTTATGTGGTCATATTCCCATATAACTGTTCTAAAGGCTAGATCTCACTAGTCTGGAATTGATGCCACAATACCAGATTCATTTTCTTCCCTTAAAGTATAGTACTCTTCTTTCTGATATGTATGTACAAGGATATGTCATGGTCAATGTACTTTTAGTAAACTTGACCAATTTGCAGTAGCCCTTTTCAACTCAGGCACTTTATGTGTCGGGATAGACAAAGGGAACAAAAGTAAGGAGAAGGTCCAACACAAATTTATCAAGAAAAACAATATTTGTCAAATTCTACCATTGTACTTTATTTAAACTCTATCAGATTCTTTCAATCTCTTCATAGGACCCTTCAGTAAACAGAGTTAGATCTACACAAGCTATCTACTTCTGTCCTGCACTTCCAAGAATTCACTACACCCTATCCACAGATTCCTACAGCTGTATGTGAACTATTTGTTTGAAAGGACTGGTAATACACATTCAATAAAGTTGGGACATACTATTCCTCGGTCTTTGAGGATTGGCTATTGTTAACTTCAGCTTCGCCCCTTTTATCTAGGGTTGGGTCTGATTTTCAGGTCATCTCATTGAGGTGGTCTCTCCAGGTCTGGTCAGTCTGATGATGCTCATCCTGAGGTACAAGGAGCTGGAGATGTTGTGCAGATTGTCTGCCAGTCACTGGAGCTGCTGTACAAAAAGGTACAAAAAGCAAAGTGAGCTGGTATTCCAGGTTGGTCATTTTCACCCTCTTCACATCCTTCTTGAAGATTCTGTGGCCTAGCATTTGGTGGAGACGGGAAGACCCAACAAGTACTTTCCATGTTTAGAGGTCACAGAACATGCTTTTGAACTTTCAAGTGTGTCCTTGTCATGCTATGTCTCTGGCCTCCTACTGAGCTGGGTGCCACCAAGTCTGCGTAGCATTCTTCTAACAAAAGTGGTTCACTGGAGGAGTGAACAATGTGGCCATTAGCAGCTGGCCAGGCAGTTCCAGCCCTGTCAGGTTTCGATGGGAAGTTGGTTATCCAAGGCCTGGCTGTATGAATACTGTCTGTTCCAGCTCTGGAGTTTGCAAATCACAAGTCAGTTGCCATTAAAGCATTGGTTATTTCCATTGTATTAGATTCTACTTTATGTACAAGTGTAAGATGAATGTTTTATGCTTGATCTAGAGCTACACACAAGAGTGAATGAATTTAGTCTTGCCTGGAGCATTGACTAAACAATAATTGTATTTCATCAGCCTAAGTCTGATTCTTTGTATGTGTGTAGGTATTTTGAGATTTCTTTCAATCACTGTAATGTTACCAAAGGCTTATGATTCATCTTGGCTTGGAGTTCCAGTCCTATGAAATAGTCTGTAATCTTTTCATATCCTTATTTAACTTCCAATACTTCCTTTTCCATGGTTGAATACTTCTTCAGTTTCCATTGAAACTCTTTATATGAAGTAGATAGGTTTTCATATTCCACTAGTTTGTATTTGAATAAGGGCAACACCTAATCCTGTGGATGATAAATTGGTGGCAACTATGATATAAAAAAAAGGTCTGGATTGTAATGTACTCAAACATCAGTAGCAATGAATTCTCTTTAATCCTTTCAAAAACTGGCAATCCGATGCTGACTGCAATAGCATTGCTGAAGTTTTTTGAAAAGCTTTCTGATAGGTTGAGGTACACTGGCCAAGTTGGGGATAAACTTTTTCAATTGTTTCACTATGCCTAAAAAGTACTGCACATCATAGAATAGAATCATAGAATCCCTACAGTGTGGAAACAGGCCCTTTGGCCCCACAAGTCCACACCAACCCTCAGGGCTTCCCACTCAGACCCATCCCATATAACCCAGCTAATCTACACATCCCTGAGTACTACAGGCAATTTAACATAGCCAATCCACCTAGCCTACACAGCTTTGGACTGTGGGACGAAACTGGAGCACCCAAAGGAAACCTACGCAGAAATGGGGAGAATGTGCAAACTCTACACAGACTGTTGCCTGAGGCTGGAGTCCAACCCAGGGCCCTGGTGCTGTGAGGCAGCAGTGCTAACCACTGAGCCACTGTGCAAATTCACTGATGGATCTTGTCTTACTTGGAAATAACATACTGCCTTGTTCTGGTACAATGAATCCCAAAAAATGTAATTGTCTTTCTACAGAATTGACATTTCTCATTCAGTGTTTGTCCTGCATTTTATAGTGTCCTTATCATGTCTTTGACCATCTAGTTGTTTTCTTTCTTCATTTTGCCAAGCATTACAATGTAATTCATGGGCAAATGGTTCTTTTTTTCCTTCCAACATTCTAGACAATGTCCTTTGGAAAATCTTGAATGCAGAGGAGATCCCAAATGGTAAACAGCTGAGGTCATGCTACCCCAATGGTGTAATAGATGTAGTCAGCAACCCCTACTCCTGGTCTAAGAGTATCTGCTGGAACACATTGTTTTTGAACAAGTTTTGTTGCCAATTTTGCCAAACCATCTTTGGCAGACAAAATAGGATAGATTTTCCTCTTATTACCTTGTTATATTGAGTGGGAGCCACACACAACCTTAGTTCTCCATTTGTCTTGGGAACAATTACTATGCGTGTGCACTATTATGCTGCACTGATAATGTGACTCCTATATGAATTGCGGTACCTGACTGAGATTTTACTTGTCCCCATAAAAAAGAGCAGAAATTTTCCTGCAGGTAGAGAAGCAGATGGGTTTAGCATCATTTTGCAGAATAGTGTGATATTTTCTCCTTAATTTGCCAAAACCTTTGAAAATTCTTGCTGAAATTCTCTTACAATCTTTATTCTGAAGCGCTGTATCCATATTCTCTAAGAGACCCAGATGAATACATTCATTTCTGCTCAGCAATGATGTATGCTGATCCTTCAGTACATTTAATGTTTCACTGACATTTCATCCTCTGCGACTAAGCTTTGTGGTGATTTGCCCACAAACCTAAACATCTGTGCCTCCTCACCATATAGCTTTACGTTTCATAGTCTGATTCTTACATCAATCACAGCAAGCTGTCAGCCGGTAATAAAATAGTTACTTCTATATCATATTTAAATTCTGTTACAACCTTCAATTTTTAAGTAGGTGGTCCAGAATCAGTTTTGAATTTCTTTGATTTCCCCAGGAATGTTATTTTCACTTCTTGTCCTGTTTCATTAATTTCTTGAAGCTTTTTCTTGTTGCGCATTCAATTTTTCTGGAAATTTTCTTTTGCTAGACTTATTCTTTGTTTTTAAGCTGCTTAAGGTAACTGTTTAGTTTTAAAATTTTACAACACACTTATAGCACTCAGCATTCCCTGCCCGAACATTGACTGCTCTTGTCGCTCTGGATGGAGCCACACCTTGTACAACCTAATATGATCAATGACATTGGAACCTGCTCTTTTGGTGTTTGACAGGCTTTCAGTAGGATGACGATGCTATCTTGAGCCTACCAAAACCGGGTGAAGAGAATCCCCAATGTTTCTGTGCAATACAAACTGCCTTTGGGTCCTAATTTCTGTCTGTAGAACAAACTAAACTGGTTGTTCCAATGTTAAATTCTCCTTGGATTGAAGAAAATCTGATAACTTCTTGTCTTTACACCACCATATAGTCTCAAATTAATTCATCCTCTAAACTCTGTGTCCACAAAATTCTGGTAGACAATATAAATCAATTAAACTTGGTTCTTTTCATTCTCCCAAACACGGACATCAATGATTAAATCTTGCTCCCTCTATCACGAAATTTCTTTTTGGAGTATATTTTGAATTCTCTGTTGTCTTTCTTTCATGTTTTGACATAGCAAACCTCATCAGCTTATAAAAGTTCGCTGATTTGATGTTGCTGCTTCCATGTGTATAAGTCTAAATCTATTCAATAGCACTGAAGCTACCACATCTAGGCTTCCCACTTCTGGCCCATGATCAGCTTCCATGCCATCAAATGTTTGAGATAATGGTAAGGTCTCTTCAGGAGCTGTCATTCCTTCAGACTATTTTGCCTGATTTACCTGGATATCCCTTCCACCACGCCATCAAATTCACCGGACCATTACCGACACCTCCTTCCTGGACCTCTCCGTCTCCATCTCTGGTAACCAACTCATCACTGACATTCATTTCAAACCTACTGACTCCCACAATTACCTCGACTACACCTCCTCTCACCTACCCTCCTGCAAAAAAGCTATCCCATATTCACAATTCCTCTGCCTCTGACACATCTGTTCCCAGGATGAGGCATTATACTCTATGACTTTCCAGATATCTTCCAACTTGAGGGGCCGTAGTTTCCCCTCCTCTGTTATTAAGGATGACCTCAACCATATCACCCCCATTTCCCGCGCTTCTACCCTCAAACCCTCTCCCCCAACAACAATAAAGATAGATTCCCCTTAGTCCTCACATACCACCCCACCAATCTCTGAATACAACGCATCATCCTCCGACTTTCTGCCACCTACAATCAGACCCCACTACCAAAGGACCGTTCACTCCGCGACTCCCTCGTCAGCTCCACACTATCCCCCAACCCCTCCACCACACTCAGTACCTTTCCCTGCAACAGCAGGAGGTGCTACACCTCCCCTCTCACCTCCATCGAAGGCCCCAAATAATCCTTCCAAATCCAGCAGAGATTCACTTGCACTTCATCTAACCTTGTCTACTGTATTTGTTGCTCCCGATGTGGTGTCTTCTATATTGGGTAGACCAAACGCAGACTTGGGGACTGGATCGCAGAGCACCTGAACTCTGCACGCACCAACCAAGCCGACCTTCCAGTTGCCATCCAAGTTAACACCTCTCCCACTCCCCTGGTGACATGTCCATCCTTGGCCTCCTCCACTGTCAGAGTGAACTGGAGGAACAACACCTCATATTTTGCCTTGGGAGTTCATAGTCCAATGGCCCGAATATTAACTTCAACAGCTTCAAAATCTCTTCACCCCAGCCTGTTCATCTTCCGACTCACCTATCTACTCCACCCTTCCCACTGACCAAACACAATAGCCCCCTATCTGCATCCACCTACCCTCCATCCAGCACCATCCCCACCTCTAGTTATTTCTGGGCTGCCCTCTCCCTCCCCAGGCCTGACGAAGGGTTTCGGCCTGAAATGTTGATTTCCCTCCTCCTCGAATGCTGTCTGACCTGTTATGCTTTTCCAACTCCACATTTATTGACTCTAGCTTCCAGCATCCACAGTCCTTACTGTCTCTAAGTTACCCAGATGCATACTTAGGTTTATCCTTCTAACTACTGGATACATGCTGTGATCCTGGGTATTTTGTCTATGGAATATCGCCAATTCACAGCTAGCCTTTGAAGTTTTCTGAGGTTCTTTGTTCTGCCCTTTGGAGTGTTCTGAAGCCCTAAGTTTGAAATTTTCCAGGAACTTCTTCCATGCTTTTGGAGTCTTTTCCTTTTCCAGGTTTTGTTTCTCTTCAAGTATTCTGATGTCTTTCTCTGCTTTCAGAGTCTTCCTGCTTTTTACTCAGCTGCGCCTTTGAATCTGATGTGGTCCTGATGGAATCCTCACAGAATCCCTGAGTTTGCCTTTGGTCTCCCCGATATAGAGGAGTGATGAAAGCAGCCAGTGGATATCCGAGACCATCCTCAAGTAAAGAGATAAAACTGAAAGCAATAAGTCCCTGCTGTCCACCATCGGGAAGGTGATTGCAAACATCTCAGATTACCTTCTCCCAGTAGCTAAAGCCTGCAGTCACTTTGAGAACACGATCTTTGCAGCAGGACAAATCCAAGAAAAGTGCAGAGAGCAGCACCAAACTTTATTATTGGCCTTCTCTGACCTCACATACTCCTTCAACTCTGTAAATCAGGAAGAATAATGGAGCATTCATATCAAATTTCACTCCCTGCTGAAACTCATCACCATTCTCTGTCTGCTGCACAACAACAGTTAGCTAGCTATGATCCTCACCAGTGGATCCACCATCGACCCAACATGTGGGCAAACAAAAGTCAAGCAAAGCTATGTTATTGGACTAATTTTCTTCTCCACCTCCCTTGCCACAACATTCCACCTGCTATCCATGATGCTTCCCACTGGAGTGGAGTTTCTCTACAGGGTTAGTGTGAAACTGTTCAGCTTCATCATCTCCAGTCCAGAAACATGACCAGTCCAACTTCTGCTTTGAACTGCAGTCGACAAATGATGCTTGTGTGAGTGAACACTCAGAAGCTGAGCTCTAAACCATCAGTGACATATTCACAGAGGTGAATGAGAGAAAATGTTTTAGGCTAAACATCCAGAAGCCAACAGCCCTCTACCAGCTTTTTCCTACCATGCAAATCTGTGCCGTGACTATCAAAGTCGACAGTGAGTCATTGTACAACATGTATGAGCTCTCAGCGTGGGCAGGCATCAACAATGAGATTCAATATCACTTCCTTCATCATGAGGGGTCTAAGCCCGAAACGTCAGCCTCTCTGCTCCTATGATGCTGCTTGGCCTGCTGTGTTCATCCAGCCCTGCACCTTGTTGTCTCGGATTCTCCAGCATCTGCAGTTCCTACTATCTCTGATTCAATATCACTTCCTGTTTGTCAGCACAACCTTTAGTGATTGGAGCCGCCGAGGTTTTGATGACAAAGGTCTAAAATCCAACACTAAGCTTATGGTTTACAGGGCAGTAATGTTTCATGGCCTTTTGTATGCATTAGTGATAAGAGAACATACAATGAGTCTCAAATACCTGCAGAAATATCACAATGCCACCACAAAATCCTATAGTTCCAATCGCAGGATATGTCTTCCAATTTCAGTGTCATCTCTAAGGCCAACATCCCCAGCGCCTATTGACTACTACTAAACAGCTTTGTTGGCCCATGTTATCCATTATACTTCAAAAACAAACTCTACCCTGATCTCTGACACGGCAGGAGGTTACCAAGAGGGAAAAATAAACACTTCAAGGATGTCCTCAAAGACTTCCTGAAAAAAATTCAGTATCCCTAATGACTCAAGGGAATCTCTTGTCCATAATTGCCCAAACTGAAGAAGTATCTGCAAAGGTTCCAACCATCCCATGCATCTCCGAACATCCCAAGTGGAGGCTAAGCATAAACAGCAGAAAGATTGTGCCAAAACCCAAACTGCCTTCTCAAACATCATCAGCCCAACGTCTGGTAGGGAATGTGGATCCAGCATTGGACTGTTTCATCACCTCAGGAACAACAAGAGTGGAAGAAGGTACTTCTCACCCTCAAGCGACAGTCTATATGAAAGGAGACAACTCAGTTCCTTTATTTGCATTTATTATTCTTCATTGCAATAAATTTCCTTCATAATTATGTTTGGTATTATATTCACATGTCAGATGTGGGCATCACTGGGTGGCCAGCGTTTATTGCCTGTCCCTGGTTTCCCTTGATGAATTTCTCACCATGTTTTTGGTCTCTTGGAGTTTCAAGGCTGGAAGCTGATATGAATAGATGTACTTTATTTTGTTCTTTGCTCTGCCCGGTTTTTGTTTCCTTTAATTATTCCTTCATTTGAATTTGGGAGATTTATTTTACTTTCTAAATGCTGGAGATTTCGGCTTCACACTGACAGAATCTGTGTACTGTCCTTGGCTGTGCAGTCATCCGACTCAGATTTAAGCAATGGTGTGATTCAGTCTGTAGCAAGTAAATTCACACTAGTGAATTTACTTCACACTGCAGTCTAACTTTGACAAACAAGCTTTTAAAGAAAAATTCTATTGGATCTCCATTGGCGTTGCACATTTTAAAAACCCTGTTTTTGTGTACAATTTTTATTTTCCTAATCTCCAACTCTTCTAATGTACTATCTTTGTGATCCCTTTCTTTTCCGTCTCTGTATGTTTCTCGTTGTGGCATCCACATGAATGGAACACTTTCATCATTCTTTCACTCTCCATAAACAGCTCCTTCTTTTTTGTCTTCTCACAAGTACACCTCCTGATGCCTCTATTTGACATGTCTACAATTTGGCCAATATCTTCCCTTTGCATCTTCATAGCTTTTTGTACTTTGGCCTGGGCGCTAATATCAGCTTACTTGATGAAGCAATGATGAGCAGCAATGGGGCTGGGAGTGGAGGGGCCAGTCAAGATCACTCAGAAAGCTTGCTCCTGGAACAAAATGGGATAGCTGAGAGTTGGTAGCTTGGTGGTAAGAAGATCCAGAGAAGAGAAGGGAATAGGAGCAGATTGCAAGAGAAGTGAAATCCCAACGTTCGCTTGCATGGATTATTTTAGCTGCATCAAGACTCAGATGGTTGACGTCACCAGGGTATAAGAGCCCGCTTGATTAGTACTCATCTAACACCTTCAACATGTATGCCCTCCACCACTGAAGGACACCAGGAGCAGCAGTGTGTACCATTTACAAAATGCACTGCAGCAACTGACCAAGCCTCCTTTGAAAGTACCTTCTAAACCATGACCACTCACATCTACAAGCACAACAACAACAGATGCAGGGGAGCACCACCACCCAAAGTTCTCTTCCAAGTGACACACCACCTGACTCAGAGTAATATTGCCATTTCTTCACTGTCACTGGGTCACATTCCTGGAACTCCCTTCTTAACAGCATTTTGGTTTACCTCCACATCCCTGCCCCATCCCAGCACGAACTGCAGCAGATAAAAAGTATCTCCTCACCACTTTCTCTAGGGCAGTTAGGGATGGGAAGTAAATGCTGGTATAGCCAGTGATGCCCACAACGCAAGATCAAATAAAAAAAGTGTTGTTGATTGGCTGCATTTCAAATTTGTGCCGAGGTTGAGTAATTGGAAACGTTAATGTATGAGGAGTTAGCATGATGACCAGCTAGCCTGCACTTCTTAAAGGCAGCTATCTCTCTTAAAGGGGAAGTGAACTCCAGCTACAATGCTTAATAATGCAATCTTAGAAAATCTTTGTTTGAAGGGAGAAGAGTGGTAATGGAACAACAGGCTAGAGAGAGGACTAGTTGTCTCTCTGATATTTTATTGAAGAAATTCATCCAGACTTTTAAAGGAGAGCAGCCATGTTTCCACAGGAGGCCTGCAAAGCCAACCCTGAGAAGGGAATGGGAGCAGATGGCCAGAGTGGTCAAATCCCAAAGAATGTTTACTTACCACACCATCATGCTGCCACTTTAATCAATGCAGCAGACCCCCATCATTTAACCAGCAGTAATGAAGATATATGCCTAACAGGCAGATGCTCCACCTCACTGTAGCATACTTACCAGTGCTATCAATCTCATACCCACTTCTTACAGTTTCCATACACCTCCAGTTATTCAGCTATGGCCACACACATCACTCAAACCCTTTACAATACATTCACTGATGTGCATTACACTCTCTTACAAGACATACAGCAGCAGAGATCTGATCCCCTACAAATCTTACACTATCCTGGCCTGGACAGGTATCACTGCCAATTCAGCCTTGGTGGATCCCCATCTAACAGCAATGTGGGAATATCTGCACACAAAACGCAACTGGTCCAAGGTAGATTAGTGGTAAATATGCATGGATAACAAATATTTGATTTCCCAGAAATGCTCATTCTAAGACTGAATTAATTTTTAAAAAACACTTTATTTTAATTCAATACTTTAAGAAAGAGTTAAGATAGTTGATTTGAACAGGAAGGTTTATCACCCTTCTGTAGCAGGACATTTTAAAATATGACACTTGCTTCTGTTTGACAATAGCGTAGGCTGTTTAACTTGCAATAAATAACTGGAACTTAATTCACTGTTGGGATATTGTTGTGGGTGTAAGTATTTAAGAGATAGTTATTCAGCTAGATGCTGGGATTCAGGAAAGACAATGAATTGCCTATAATTATATGATCTGACGGTAGTTGTAAAGTTGGCACAATGTTTTTGTACTTAGAATTCATTGAAAACCATTGTCTTCTGTCAAGCAATGTGGCTAATGACATGATATGTTTAACTCAGAAAACTTATGATTATGTGGGAGTTTCCATTTCAGTAGTGTTCATATTTTGTTAGGAATGCAAGTTAAAAATATTGACAATATATGCTAATTTTAGTTTGCAAAGATTGCTAGCTTAAATGCGTATGACGTATAAATCCAATAGCATTTTTTTCCCCAATAAAACCCCTGTCTTACATGATATTGATTTAAGGATCTTATAGTGAGTCAGAGATTCTCCTCGTCTTGATGCTGGGCCACTGACTGATGTTTGAAATATGCCCATTTGTACATATACTGATACATATGATACAAAGGACAGCAACAGGATATTGAAGAAAACGCCAATAAAAACAAAGGGTAATGCTCAAAGTTAGATCCGCATGCCACCTTACCCTACAACCCTCAAACTTCTACATTGGCTCTATACATGCATCAATGATGCCATATACCTTAAGGTAGCCAGCATTTCAGATACATTTCTGGACAACCAGTCCATGCCAACCATAATCCTAAACTAAACTAGTCCCACCTGCCTGCCCATGACCCATATCCCTCCAAACATTTCTTATTCATGTACTCACCCAAGTGTTTTTTAAACATTGCAACTGCACCCACATCCACCATTTCCTCTGGAAGTTCATTCCACATATGAACAACTCTCTTTTTAAAAAAGTTGCCCCACATGTCTTTTTTTAAAATCTGTCTCCTCTCGCTTTAAAAATATGCCCCGGTCTTGAAATCTCCAACCCTAGGGAAAAGACACCTGCCATTCACCTCTCATTACCCTCATGATTTTATAAACCTCTATAAGGTCACCCCTCAACCTTCTATGCTGTAGTGAAAAAGTCCCAGTCTATCCAGCCTCTCCTTATAACTCAAACCTTCCATTCCCAGCAACATTCTGGTAAATCTTTTCTGAGCCCTCTCTAGATTAATAATATCCTTCCAATGAAAGGACGACCAGAACTGGACACAGTACTCCAGAAGAGGCCTCACCAATGTCCTGTACAACCTGAACATGGTTTCCCAACTTCTTCACTCAAAGATCTGAGCAGTGAAGGCAGACATGCTAAACACCTTTAAAACACCCTTAAATGCAACAGGTAGTTCATTAGAAAATATTAATTGTCAATGTGCATTAGATGTTCATGATGCTAGTGATGTTCATAAATGTTCCCCACTTTTGATACCTTCCAGTCACTACAAGGGGCATTCCAAGAGTTAGTTGCTCCATTATGCACTTCCATTAATGATGTTGTATTACTATATGCAGTTCTACTGTATGTCCTTATGTTGAATGCCAGGGAATCTTAGAAACAGATTGTCAAGTATATCAATTGGGGATAGGTTTATTAAAAATTAAATACAGATGTTCTGATCATTAATACTTCCATGTAAGCAAAACAAAACCGCAGACCGCTTTTGGTAACAATTACAAATAAAAGAATAGATTTTGTTGTTAGCAGAAAAGCAACAGTGCTCACAACTGACCTTAGAGGAAGTTGTTCACAAAGACCCAATGATCCCTGTGTCTTGAATTTTGCTTTCCTGGTGGCAGCGTAATGCTGTCACTAAATCAAGGGATTCTTGATGTAGATGCAGTAGAAATCAGCAGGCAGTCAGTTCATAGTATTCTCACATACAGAAAAGTGAATGTCTTTATTATTAATTTAAGTATTTAGATACAGAGATAAATCCTTATAATTGTTGATTGAGATTACATTAATATCAAACACAAAATAAAGGCAATTTGACCTAATCAGTCCATACCAGTATTAATGCTCCAAATTCCTCAACTGAATCTACATTTTACATTCATAACCATCTACTCCCATCTCCTTCAAATATTTGTCAAGCTTCCCCTTAACTGCACTAGAGTATTGGCATAAGCCACCCCATGTGGTGGAGATTTTCATTTTCTTACCACTCTTTGGGTAATGAGATTTCTTTTTAATTCTATCTTGGATTTTTCAGTGATTCTGTTATATTGATTGCACGTTGTTATGTTTGTTCCTATAAAAGAAAATATTCTCTCTGTATCCAATCTATTAAAACTAGTCATACTTCATATTAGGTCACACCTCAGCCATTTTTTCAATCCTTTTCTGCCATTCACAGGGTTGTAATCCTGGAGAATGTCAAAATCTGTGATTTTCACAAATGCTGAACATGGTGGACTCACAATGCTTGCACAATGCACACTTTAACTCCAGGAAGTAAGATACTTCTTATGTTATCTTCCACAAGACTGCAGGCAAGCAAACATTAAACCTGCAGACAGAAAAGAAACACAGTAAATTTTGCATGATCAAACAAACTGGCAAATCACAGAATCCCAGAAGTTTTACAGCCCAGACGCTGACCTTTCAGCTCATCACGTCTGCATCAGCTCTTCAAATGAGCATCACAACTTATCGCATTCTCCTCCCTGCTGGCACAACGTTCACTTTTATTTAGATAATCATCTAATGCTGTTTTGAGCTTGCCTCAGTTGAACCTGTCTCCACCACATTTTCAAGCAATGAATCCCAGAATCGAACTATTCATTGTACCAAAACATTTTTCTCATATCACATTTACTTTCTTTGCAAATCACTTTAAACATCTACCCTCTTATTTTTGATCCTTTTTACAGGTGAGAATAGTGTATCCTTGTCTCACTGCAGCCCCCTCAAGATTTCCAATGGTAGACATGCAAATGGTAAATCAACCTTTGAAGCCTTGAAAATCCATCCAAATCTAATGCAGGTATAGTAGGAACTGCAGATGCTGGAGAATCCGAGACAACAAGGTGCAGGGCTGGATGAACACAGCAGGCCAAGCAGCATCATAGGAGCAGAGAGGCTGACGTTTCGGGCCTAGACCCTTCATCAGAAAAGGGGGAGGGGAA
>NC_063350.1:31959219-31974282 GCF_021869965.1 Rhincodon typus
CACAACAGAGAAATGCCAGTAGACACTCAGCCTGAGGAGGAAGCACACACAAACCTCCCACTAGTCTCCTCTCAGGACATTTGGAAGTGGCCAGGCTCTCCACCTCCATGCTACCTTGAGGTTAAGCCCAAGGGAGTGCACTTGCCTCTGAGCAGCACACACTCAGAATGTTTGGGTCCTCTAGATACAAACAACCCCACAGGTTGCTAACCAAGCCTCCAAGTAAGAGGCCAAATGAGCAGCCCTGAGATGCAATCCAGTGCTGCAAAGTGCAGCATTAAAGTGCAGAGCTGTATTTTAAGTGGATTGGAGATGTGTCTGATAATGCAGTGTGTCTGGCATGAGTCAGATGTCAATGTCCGTGGACGTGGGGTGCATATGACCCCCACCCATGAAGTGTGCCCTGAGAGACAGTGTCCCAGATGACCTGTGCCAGGTGTTCTAGATAAAAGTCTGGTGGAGGAACTGGTGAGCTGGAGTCACCAGTTGGGTACCCAGTCTGATTTCCACAGAAAAAATTCTTGATGTCCATTTCTATCTGGTAGGTGGTGGAATTGAAGAGTACACAAAAATGGGGCAAGATTAAGTATAATGTGAGTGATAATGTGTAATAATCTCCATTAATGGACCTGTCACTGTTCACTAGGAAGAGTTCCTTCTCAAAGTCTGGAACTTGGCTGGAAAATCTGATTTTTCGATCTTGATGTTGAGAAGGGTTTTGCTTGACATCTCATCCGATTTTCACACATTTCTCACCATAGTCCACATCATTCAGAACATGAGAAGATTCCATTCACAGTTGTTTCTCATTGTCTGTACTCAGAACTAGTGTAAATATGAGGAAATTGTTCCCATTGACAGGAGGGTCAAGGACCTGAGGATATCTATTTCAGGCAATTTGCTAAAGAAGCAATGATATGAGGAAATATCTCTTTTCCATGTAGCAGGTGGTTAGGATCCAGAATGCATGAACTACATGTGAGATGAAGACAAATTCAACTGTGACTTTCAAAACAGAATTGCATAAATAACTGAAGAGAAAAATAGCATAGGGTGTGAGGGAAAGAGCAGGAAAGAAGGACTAGCTGAGTTGTTCTTGCAAAGAACCAGCATGAACACAACAGGCCAAGTAGCTTCTTTGGGTGTACTATAATGCCCTCTCCCAAAATGAGTTGGCGTCATTTAAGCTGGCTAGAGTGTACAGTGCTGGGACCCTGCTGCCTTCCTGCTTCTCCTCCAGTTAAGTCTGTGTGGGAAGACTTGTACATAGCCTTACCACTTCAATGCTAATTAAGGCCTTTAAGTAGGTCCTATTGCACAATATATACTCTGAATGCTAAACTGCAATAGTTAGCAACATCAGAACTCAGAAGGATGCACAGAAATCACAAAACACAAGTTTGCAGGTACAGTAAGTGATTCGGAAGGTAAATGGAGTATTGGCATCCATTAAAAGGGGAATGGAATATTAGAATATGGAAATTTTAATCAGCTGTACAGGACCCCGTTGAGGCCTCATCTGGAATACTGTGCACAGTTTTTAACATGATATACCATCATGACCTGATATGGTTTGATATGGTAATTATTTACAACTGTCACACTGTGATACTTTTGTTAGCTCCCATAACAAGAGCAAGATGTAAAGAACGTAGCATTGTAGAATTCAATTAATTTTTAATACAGCATCTAGTATTTACATATTTACATTACAATTTAATGCACCTGCAAATCTGGGCTCAAGCTAAACAGTCCGAATGTACTGTTTTGTGCTTTCCTCAGTGTGTCATGCCGTAAGAGAACAGAACCTAGTAAGAATGAGACAGTGAGTTTTATAGATTTCTTTTAATAAATCCATTCTGACATGTAATGATATATTTCTGGAGTAGATAGGACTTGAATCTAGGCCTTCTGGCCCAGAGGTAGGAACATTGTGCCACATGGGCGCTCCCTTCTATCACATTAGTTTGCGGTTCCGGATAATTTGTCCAGTAATATTACCACTACTCTACCCCATTAGGACAGATGTCACAATACAGTGAAGACATCATAAGCATGTCACTTAAAAGGCATGTCGCACATTTACTATGGTTTTGGCCAAATTTTAAGAATTTAATTACATTAGAAGCAGTTCAGAGATTGCTTACTCTATATATGCCTTGATGAAGGGCCAATTTTATAAAGAAAGGTTGAATAGGTTTTACAAATTGAAATTGAGAAAAATGTGAGACAACCCTATCAAAACATATAAAGATCCTGAAGAGACTTGAGGAGAGTGAATTCTGAAAGGATGATTCCCCTTGTAGGAGTAGCTACAACAAAGGGACACAGTTTAATAAGGAGAGATCTTGCTTTTACGATAGGGATGAAGAGATGTGGAACATTCTTCCCTGGGAAACAGTAGTGATTGGATCCTTGAATTTATTTTAAAATTTTGTTATGTAAAGTTTTGATTTTAAAAAAGGGTCAAGGATTACAAAGGGCAGACCAGGAAACTTGTGTTGAGACCATAAACAGACCAGCCATGACTTTACTGAATGGTGAAGCAGGCTCAAAGAGCTGAATGACCTCCTCCCGTTCTTAAGTGCAATCGATAAAAAAAACTGATGAGCTGTTGTCTCATCTGTTGCTGATAGGATCTTGCTCTGTACAAATTGGCTGCTATATCACATCACTTATCAACTATGACTACACTTCAAAATTTATTAACATGCAGGTGGATGGCTCATGGATTTGAAAGCTACTATATAAATGTGAGTTTATTCTTTCAATCCACATGAAATATTTGGCATCTGTGCACATTTTAAGCATGTTTCATCTATTAAAGCTTAGCATCAGAAACACAACTGAAACAGATAGTATTCTGCCCAATATTTGCATACTCTATCAAGGGTAAAACATTTTAAGTGCATCATTACCAAGATGGACTTTACAACTTCCTTCAATTAAGGAAGTTATCCTGACCCTGCTAAGAGCAGAAACAAAACCAAAAATAAACATTGGAGAAACTCAGCAGGTCTGTCAGCATCTGTGGAAGAAAGCAGAGTCAGCATGTCTGATCCAGTGAATTCTCATCAGAACTAGTAGTAGCTAGGAAAAGGTGGTGTACATATGCTGAAGTCATGTCTTTGAGGGTGGGGGCAATGAAGTTATTAAAGGAACGACAGAGAGACACACAGAGACACAGGCAAACAAAGGAATGGATAAGCATTGCCAGTGAAGGAGAAAAGCTGATAAAGGAGACCATAAGTAGGGGGAAATGGGTTGGCTGTGCTGAAAGCCCATGTCATGACAGGGCCTGGGTGTGGGAGTGGTGTAGGGCATTGAAGGTGGTGTTCAGGCCTTAAAATTAATGAACTTGATATTGAATCCTGAAGGCTCTTGAGTCCCCAAGAGGAGAATGAGATACTGTTGTTCCAGCATGTGCTGAATTTTTCTGAATGATTGCAGCAAGCCTGAGACAGAGATGTTGGCCAGGGAGGTGGTGTGTTGAAGTGATAGGCAACTGAAGCTTGCTGTTATTTTTGCAGACAGAACATAGGTGCTCCACAGAGCGAACGCCCAGCCTGCATTTTGTCTCCTCACTATAGAGACAACCACATTGTGAGCAGCGAATACAGTAGACTAGATCGAATGAAGTGCTGGTAAATTGTTGCTTCACCTGGATAAGTGTATCTTGAGCCTTGGATAGTGAAGAGGGAGGAGGTAAGCGGGCAGATGCTACATCTTCTGCAATTGTATGGGAAGGTGCCGTGGGGCTGTCGCATGATGTTAAGTGAAGGAGGAATGGACCAGGATGTCCCAAAGGGAACGGTTCCTGTGAAACGCTGATAAGGGGGAGGAGTGGTAAGTGTCTCTGGTCATTGCATCTTGCTGGACATGGCAAAAATGGTGATTTATGACCCTTGGATGTGGAGGCTTGTGGGTTAGAAGGTGAGAACCACGGATCCCTCTCACAGCTGAAGGACGGAAGAGAAGGGATGAGGGCAGAAATATGGGACATAGGTCAGATGCAGCTGAGGGCCATGTCAAACAATGTGATGAGGAATCCTCAGTTGAGGAAAAGATAGACATCTGAGGTACCCCTGCGGAAGGTAAAATCAGAACAGACACGACAGAGATGGAGACACTAGGAGAACAGAATGGAGTCTTTACAATAAACAGGGTGTGAGGTTGTATGATCACGATAACTGTGGGAGTTGATGGGTTTTTAGTGAATGTTGATGGCTACCGTATCCCCAGGGAAATGGAAACAGAGATGTTGAGGAAAGGAAGGGAGCAAACAGAGATGCTGAAAACTGAATGTGTGCAGATACTCAAAGGAAGATGGAATTAGGGTTGGCTCTGATGGCTTCACATGGTTAGCGGTCTGCAGATATTCACTGATCTGGGATTCTGATGAGTTCCAAAGTGGCAAATGCTGCTAGTGAAACTTGAGAGCCAGCACCTGATCTTCCAATTACCTAGTGACTGGATTGGAGCTAGTTTGCATTCTGCTATGCCTAATAGAGTCTCTTGGTGGCACTGTAACATAAATTTCTGCAGTCTGTCACTAAGTAGTGAAACAATTGCATAAATTACATGGAGACAGCTAAAATAGAGCCACACTTTGAACTTCAATCCAATATTTCTTACAATTTTTAAATTGATGACAGTGGTTGCAAGACTCCCTGAGAATCAGGGTAAAGCATGGAGTAGCTTACCTGCAAAGAATAGGCAGGTTGGCTCCGTGCCTAGAATATGCCAAGTTTGCTGAAGAATAATGGCAGGAGCATATATATGAGGGATGCAAATTAGCCTCAGTGCCCTGGACTGAAGGGAGAGGAAATTGTCTATTGTCCCTATGCCCTAATCTCTCTTTAGTGCCTCCTGCAAAAAGCATGTTTATGGCTATTTGAGTGAAGACAAGCTGAAGCTGATTGTTACACTTCCTTCTTTTGAGCGACTTGTCATCATTTATTGTCTAGCTTCGCATTGGAAGACTGATGGCTTAATGATAAGGTGCCACAGGCTAACACACTCATAGAAACTATAGCACTCCAGGAGAGGAAGAGACCAATAATTACCAGGAAAAAGGGGAGGAAAGAAAAGGAAAGACAGACTTTTCACATTAACTGAAAATGTTATTAAATATTAAACATTTGTTCCAAATTGTAAAACCTCACTAGCAGGGGTTAAACAAAGGCCTTAAATTCTACCAAAGGAGGGCAAATAGAGGATTGCTCAGAATTGCAAACAGGTCAGATGCAGAAAGTCATTAACCCATCTCAGTTGATCCATATGGAAGGACTCAATCAGAACACCCAGATGTCAGTTCATTAATTCCACAGCTTCTTTCCCTACTCATCCATCAAGAAGTCATTCCAAGTGTTAATTCTCCTCTCTGTGTGAAAAATTTTATCATCCCAATTCCCCATTTTTCCTTAAAAGACCAAAACCCTTTAGCAGTGATTTAATTTTTTTTTAAGTCTTCCAACTTTACTTTTTCCATATTATTATTTCCTCCCTTACACAACCCTGTTATTTCATTCTAAAATGGAAAAGGTCAGATTCCTAGATAACAAGGTGTAGAGCTGGATGAACACAGCAGGCCAAGCAGCATCAGAGGAGCAGGAAAGCTGACGTTTCGGATGTTCATCCAGCTCTACACCTTGTTATCTCAGATTCTCCGGCATCTGCAGTTCCTACTATCTCCAAGGCCAGATTCCTCAAATCTTTGCCCATGATTCTTGCTTCAGTGAATTTGCTTAATGTGGCTGTAATTTTATTTGCTCTTGTCAATAGATTCTTTGTTATTATATTACAGATTGCTGGTTGGTTAAGCATTTATTGCCCATCCCTAATTGCCCTGGATTCAAGTTGCTTGTTAGGGCCATTTCAGAGGAATGTTATGGATCTGGAGTCGTATATAGACAAGGCCAGATAAGGAAAGCAGATTTACTTCCCTAAAGGACATTAAAGAGTCAGATGGGTTTCTCCACCAATCAACAGAGGTTATGTAGTCACCATTAGGTTAGCTTTTAATTCCAGGTTTTTGGTCACTTGAAATTTCATCATCTGCAGTGGTGATATTTATGACATTAGCACTACAACACCTTTACCTATCCATTGTGTTGGCCTGATTCAGTGTGTAATACTCTCACCTATTAGTTTGAAGATTGTGGCTTAGATGTATTAATGAGGGACCGCGAATATCCACTACAAATTCAGCAACTCACACAGTTATACACCCCAATACCCTGCTTCCTGCAAAGACGCTCTTCCATTCACCCAGTTTCTCCATCTCCATTGCATCTGTTCCGATGATGCCAACTTCTACAAGGTGGCTTCTGAAATGTCACCTTCTTCCCCAACTGAGCATTCCCCACTATTGTGGTTAACAGGCCTTTGAGCCATATCTGATCCATCTCCCACACTTCGGCCCTCACCCCTTCTCTTCTCTCCCACAACAGCGATATGAACTCCAGTCCTCACTTGCCATCCCACCAGCATCTACATCCAAGGGATCGTTATCCTCCATTTCGGCCATTTCCAATGGGATGCCCCTGCTAGACACATATTGCCCTCCTCTCCCTCGTCAGCCTTCTGCAGTCTCTGTTCCTGGAGGCACTCTGCTCAACTCCTCCTCCACTCCCAATGCCTCTGCACTCCACCATGGCACCTTCCCCTGCTATCATAGAAGGTGGAACACTTGCCCGTTTACTTCCTCCCTCCTCATTATCCAAGGCCCTGAACACACCTTCTAGGTGAAGCAGCGACTTACCTACACTTCACTCAATCTAGTCTACTGTATTCACTGCTCACAAAGTGATCTCCTCTACATTGAGGAAAACGAAGCATAGACTGGGTGACATCGTTACAGGATATCTACATTCTGTTTGCAAAAAATGAACCTAAGCTTCCAGTTGCTCACCACTCCAACACACCACCCTGTTCTTTGGCTAACATCTCTGTCTCAGGCTTGCTGCAGTGCTCCAGCGAAGCTCAGGGCAAGCTGGAAGAACAACATTGCAATTTCTGCTTGGGGACCCCACAGCCTTCAGGGCTCAATACAGCGTTCAACAATTTTAGGGTTGGAGCACCTTCTCCCAGGTCCTTAACCCAACCCCAACACACCAGACCTTGTCAGCACATGGGTTGTTACCACAAATACCCCATGATCAGCCACTAATCATCCCCACTTACAGCTATTGATTGCTCCAGACTGACCTTTACCCACTCCTTTGTCTGTTCAATGGTTTTTCCTCTTTCTCTGGGCTCCATCTCCACCTATCGTTTACTTCACCCCAACATCAGCATGTATACCAACCTTTTCCCAGATACCATCATTTCTGAAGAAAAGTCACTGGACCTGAAACATTAACTCTTGCTTTCTCTGCACAGATGCTGCCAGATCCGCTGAGGCTCTCCAGCGATTTCGGTTTTTGCCTCAGAAAGTTGTGCTTACTGGAGTTTTGTGCACTTTACTCTTAATAGGTACATGGGAACCTTGTGAAATAGGTGTTTTGTGAAAATTGACAATATCTCCAAATAAAAACCAAAAGAACTGTGGATGCTCCAAATCAGAAACAAAAACATAAATTCCTGGAAAAGGAAAGGTCACTTGATCTGCAATGTTAACTCTGATTTCTCTTCACAGATGCTGACAGACCTGCTGAGCTTTTCCAGCAATTTCTGTTGATAGTCTCTCTATGAACAAAGTTAACTGCTTGCTGAACATTTCTATAGTTTTCTTCCTTAGTTTTGCTCAGTGGTCCATGTTTATCTCGTTTCTTTCTGATAATGCTATAGCAGAACCACTTAAATCATCCAAAGCAACCATGGGTTCATAAGGCCCATGAGGTTGTGCCTTAAGGTAGTATAGGCCAACCAGTATCAAGAGCCCCTGCTTTGATCCATGTGTCCATGAAGGACTGGTTCAAATACCTGGATTGGTGACATATTCTGATTTAAACTCTGCCATCCTCCTGCCTGCAGAACTAACTGCAGTATATTGTACCTGTCAATAGATGGCACAATAACCAGACTGGAAAATATTGAACTCTCTCCAGTTTAAGTCACTTGGAGCTTAATTTGATTTCTTTCCTGTTGCAATATATTACAGATGTCAGTTTCTTTTTGAAAAATTCCATCTCTGCTGCCTTAATAAAGTTGTTTTGTTTTGGCAATGTTGGTTGAGAGATAGATGTTATTCACACTATACTTGATCAAATAGTACCTAAGTTTTTTTTAAAAGATGTCAGCCTGAGTTCAGTAGACACATTTCCACCTGAATTGCAAAGTCATGGATTCAAGTCTTAATCCAAAGATTTGAGTTCATAAATCAGGCTGACAATTCAGTGCAGCGTTGAGGGAATACTGCCGTGACAGAGGCACATACTTTCAGGTGAGACATTAAACTGAAGCTTTGTCTACCTTGCGTATGTGAAAGATCCCACAGCATTAATTTGAAGACAAACAGATAAATTAGCACCAAACAAATATTTACAGCTCATTCTATTATATGTAAAACAGATTACCTGATTTTTTTTTCTCATTGGTATTTATGTGGTATGAGTTGTATATTCTCATACCTTCAAGGCACTCACACCTTTCATTGATTAGAGCTTCAATACTCGATAATCTGCAGCAGATCAGTCTTTCACAACTATTTGACAATGCTAGCAATGATAGTAAGACCAGTCCTCGGTCAATGATTCCCAATTCATTTCAACTCCGGAGGGGATATTCCTAAATAGTTATGCTCATGGGTGAGGAAGCATGAACTAGTTCCCTTCTTTACTTTATACCTTTCTCAGTTGATTGCAACAAGATTAATTGACAAAAGGACCCCTTTCCTCATAGAGTTTCTGAAGAAGGGTCTAGACCCGAAACGTCAGCTTTCCTGCTCCTCTGATGCTGCTTGGCCTGCTGTGTTCACCCAGCTCTACACCTTGTTATCTCAGATTCTCCAGCATCTGCAGTTCCTGCTATTTCTGTAACAATTTTAACCCCTTTCCTCATAGATACCTTTACTTAGCCCAATTATTTACATTTTAGTATGAGCCAATTGAAACAAGTTTTCATGAGTTAATGAAAAATCGTGTTTATTAACTACTATGTCTTGAGAAAAGGTAATAAAATGAGGCAAACATGCACACAGATTAGAAATGAGAAATGAGTCTAAAGAACAGAAGTAAAAATAAAACAACAAACTCGTCTTTGGCAAATCAGTGACAAATAGATCATGAAGCATTACAACTGTTAAAGTGGGTAATTCCAATAGTGTTGACTCTGGCATCCAACTAGTTGTTTGGAGATTGTTGGTTCTGCAGTTAGCTGAAGAGAATTTGTCCAGTTTCCTTCAACAGTGACTTTCTGATGTCTTTTCAACAATCAAAGAGGGACTTTATTTCTCTTTACCTGCACAGTCAGGGAAGTTCAATGGAAGTTCTCAGTTGAGGCCCTTAAAACTCACGTTAGCACAGTAGAACTTGAACCATAAGTGGGCACACTAGCACATCAGCTGTCTAGCACACTAGAATACTGAATTTCTTGTATGTTCTTGTAAGGGTAAAACACAGACATGTCTTTCACCCAGAACTGGAGTGTTGTGAAGAAGAGTCATATCAAATTCAAAACATTCTCTTTTCTCTCTCCACAGATGCTGCCAGGCACACTGAGTTTCTTCAGCATTTTCTGTTTTATTTCAGATCTCCAACATCCACAGAATTTTGTTTTATTTACGTGTTCCAAAATGAAATGTTGGGTGCATTTAATTTGTAAGCATTTCTTCAATTTGTTGTGAATAGCAATTGTAATTGTTAATGCAGACTTGATTCTTTCAAATGATTCATATAAAACAATAAAAGTGGAGAGAATTAAAAGGGAACCAGATGGGGGCCTGATGTATGCAGAGGTGAAATGGTGAATGGTACACAATGGCACAGCAAATGGATTCTGATTTTCAAATCTTGACCTATAGCTGACTACAATGGCTGGAACATCTTCCTCCTAATCCCATTTTTCAATTTCTACCTTTCTAAGTCCTTTCTGCTTCAACGTGCAAAATTGAATGCCCAATCCCCCATCTGCCTGTCTCTCTTGTCTAAAGAGGCAAACTGAGCCTACTTTGGAACAAATGCTATTTGTAACCTTCCATATGCAGTAATGTACAAAAAACTGACTCATTTGGCAGAAGTTGCCACAAACTCCCTTGAGTATTTTAACAAAAGTAAGAGTGCAGTTATTATCCCTTTCTATACTAAGGGTATAGTTTAGTTTGTAGCTCATCGGGGAAGAAAGGAACAATTTTCCTTGAAGGCTTCAGGGGTAAAATGAAAACTCCAGTTACAAACTGATGATATACGTTGGAAAAAGAGAACAAAGTTTGGAGACTGTCAATGCCAGGTATCTCAGAGGGTCTGGCTCCACTCCAGTGTTGCCCCGTGCACCAGGTTGCTCTGGTTTACCATCTTCCTCTAAAATATAGAGGATTTACAAAGGAATTCTTATGGATTGTCCATATTGCAGTCTTTGCACAATTTATTTGATAGAAAGATATATATCCCAAAATGTAACAAGAATTAAGCTTGAGGCTTAATACTTTTTTATAAGGCAAAGGCCAAGGGAGGAAGAAGTTGCAGCAAAAAGGAGTTTTGGATAGCTTTAGACTCTGCTGTGGCTCAAGAAAGCACTTTCGCCTACATGACCATATCTGTACTACCCTCTTGTTTCTAATCTTTAATGCAAATGTTCACAAATTTATTCAGGATACACATGTTTATCTTGGAAGAAGTGTTCCTGCGTCTTTTCCTGTTACGCACCCAATTCCCTACCCTCATGCGCTCAGATACATCATAGAGACATACAGCATGGAAACAGATCCTTTGGTCCAACTTGTCCACGCTGACCAATTTTCCCAGCTAAAGTAATCACACTTGCCTGCAATTAGCCCATATCCTTTTAAATCTTTCCTATTCATGTACTTATCCAAATGCCTTTTAAATGTTGTAACTGTACCTGCATCCACCATCTCCTCTGCAGTTCATTCCACATACAAACCACCCTTTGTGTGAAAAAGTTGTCCCTCATGTTCTTTTTAAAGCTTTCTTCTCTCACCTTAACAACACGACCCCTAGTTTTGAACTCAACCACCCTAAGGAAAAGACTTTTGCTATTTAGCTTATTTATGCCCCTCATGATTTGATAAATCTTTATAAGGTCAACCCTCAACCTCCTATGCTGCAGTGAAAAAAGTCCCAGCCTAGCCTTATAACTCAAACCCTCCAGCCCCATCAAAGTCCTGGTAAATCTTTTCTGAACCATCTCTAATGTAATAATATCCGTCCCAAAGCAGGGTGACCAGAACTATACACAGTACTCCAGAAGAGGCCTCACCAATGTCCTGTACAACCTCGACATGACATCCCAACTCCGATACTCAATGGTCTGAGTAATGAAGGCAAACATGCTAAATGTCTTAACCGTCCTGTCTACCTGTGATGCAATTTTCAAAGAATTATGTATCTGGACCCCTAGGTCTCTCTGTTTTACAACACTACCCAGGGCCCTACCATTCGCTGTTCAAGTCCTGCCCTTGTTTGTTTTACCAAAATGCAATACCTCACCTTTATCCGAATTAAACTTCATCTGCCACTCCTCAGCCCATTGGCCCAATTGATCAAAATCCCTTTATAATCTTCGATGACCTTCTTCACTGTCCGCTATACCACCAATTTTAGTGTCTTCCACAACTTTGCTAAACATGCCTCCTAGATTCTCATTCAAGTTTTTAAATATAAATTACAAACAAAAAAATGGACCTCGCACCAATTCCTGCAGAACACCACTGGTCACAGGCCGCCAGTCTGAAAAACAATCCTCCTCTACCAACCCATCAAGCTAATTTTGTATCCAATTGGTAAGCTCTACCTGAATCCCAGGTGATCTCACTTTACTAATTAGTCTATTAAGTGGAACCTTGTCAAAGCTTTACCAAGTCCATGGAGACAACATCTACCGCTCTGCCCTCACTCTTTTTGGTCACATCCTGAAAAAACTCAATCAGGTTTACGAGACATGATTTCCCATGCACAAACCCATGCTGACTATCTCTAATCAGTACTTGCCTCTCCAAATGAAAATAAATCCTATCTCTCAGAATCTCCTCCAACATTTTACCCATCACTGATGTCAAACTCATAGGTCCCTAGTTCCCAGGCTTCTCCTTACAGACTTTCTTAAATAAAGACACAACATTAGCCACCCTCCAGAACCTCACACATGGCTGTAGATGATACAAATATTTCTGTTAGGGGCCCAGCAATTTCTTCCCCAACTTCCCAGAGTTGATCAAGTCGCAGAGATTTATTCACCTTTTATGTTTTTTTTTAAGATCTAGAACAGTTTCTCTTCTGTAATGTGGATTGTTTTCAAGACATCAAAATTTATTTCCCAGAGTTCCCTAGCCACCACTTCTTCCTTCACAGTAAAAACTGACACAAAATATTTGTTTAGTATCTCTTCCATCTCCTGTGGTTCCGTATGTAGACAACCTCGTTGATCTTTAAGGGGTCCTATTTTCTCTCTAGTTGCTCTTTTGCTCTTAATGTACTTGTAGAATCTCTTTGGATTACCCTTAGCCTTGGAGATAAGGTTATCTCATATTCCTTTTCGCCCTCCTGATTTCCCTCTTAAGAATGCCCCTATATGCCTTATACTCTTCAAGAGTTTCACTTGATCCCGGTTGTCCATACCTAATATATGCCTCCTTCTTAATCTTGACCAGAGCCTCAATATCTTTATTCATCCATTGTTCCCTACCATTACGAGCCTCACCCTTTACTCTAACAGAAATATAATGCCCTGAACTCTCAAAATCTCACTTTTGAAAGCTTCCCACTAGCCAGTCATTCTTTCACCTGCAAACAGTTTACTCCAACCAACTTTTGAAATGATGTGGAGGTGCAGGTGTTGCATTGGGGTGGGCAAGGTCAGAAATCAGATGACACCAGGTTACAGTCTAACAGGTTTATTTGAAATCACAAGCTTTCATAGCATTGCCATTTGTCAGGTGAAGTGAGAGAGAAACACATAGGCACAGAATTTATAGGCAGAGAGATCAATGGCAGGGAGATCAAAAGATCATACAAATGGTGTGAGTGGAGTGTCAACAGGCTGAATAATAGGTCTCTGCACATGATCAAGAGTATCAGAGGTATGAGTGAAGTGTTAACAACTGAATCATAAACAAAGAATGACCTATATTCCGATTAAGTGAGGCAGAGAGATACTTTTAATTTTTTGTAATTATCTCTCTGCCTCATTTATATTGGATTATTCATCATCCCTTCATTTGTTATTTAGCTGTTGACACTTCACTCACACCATCTGATACTGTTGATCACCTGCAGAGGCCTATTATTCAGCCTGTTGACACTCTATTCACACCATTTGTGTGATCATTTGATCTCTCTGCCTTGAAATTCTGTGCCTGTGTGCTTCTCTCTCACTTTACCTGATGAAGGGGCAAACCTCTGAAAGCTTGTGATTTCAAACAAATCTGTTAGACTGTAACCTGTTGTTGTCTGATTTCTGACCAACTCTTGAAAGTTCCTGTCTCATACAATCAAAATTTGCCTTTATCCAGTTAAGAACTTTAACTTTTATACAAGGCCTATCCTTTTCCATAACTATTTTAAAACTAATAGAATTATGATCACTGGTCCCAAAGTGCTCCCCCATGAACACTAACACTGATCTGCTTTACTTTGCAAGAGAAGGTGAAACTGTGCTCCTTCTTTATTAAGTACATCTATGTAGTGATACGGAAAGTTTTTTTGAACACATTTAACAAAGTCCCCACCATCCAAGCCCTTAAAACTACGACAGTTCCAGTCTATGTTGGGAAAGCTAAAGTCCCCTACTAAATACAACCCTATTATTTTACATATATCTGATATCTCTCCACATAATTGTTCCTCAATTTTCCTCTTACTACTGGGTGTCCTAGATGTAAATAGAAGATAGTTATTGGGAAACAAGAGATACTTAACATTTTCTTATCACAGCTGATGTTATTACTGGACAAGTCTGATCACAAACTGAAACCTGGCTTGATAGAAATTTTTTTCATTTTAATGAGGTGATCTTTCACTTAACACAGGCATGCAATGCTGTGGATTTGGATTTAACTACAGAACAGAAGCTTATTACACACAAAATGAAGGTACAATAGAATAAATCTAACTATTCACATAAAACACAAGTTTAAAGATTTTGAAGCATAGGGTTAAGGACAATCCCATTCATCTCAACAGCAGTGCTTTACAGTACTGTCACTAGAAAGAATTTCCACCTGTCACATCTATATGGCTTAATTTAACTGTGGCTAGAAGTCCCCATATTGACAATCTGATATCCTCTTCATTGAGTCTTTATGCAACTGAACACAGACTTTCTCAACTTCAATAACCTCTTTGGGGTTTTAACCAACCATTTCTGCTCCGGAACTTTAAAGTTAAACTCTGTACACTGAAGGATCTATTTAGTATTTGAAACTGTCTCCCTTCAACAGCAACTGTTTTCCACATTGAGCTTCAACCAAGACTTCTTTAAAATCTCCAAACTTAGAGTCTTTGTTCAAGCTATGGGTGTTTCCCCTAAGCTGAAAAACAATTCCAGAATCTCTTAACTGAGACTGAATACCTTAGAGATAGTAGGAACTGCAGATGCTGGAGAATCCGAGACAACAAGGTGCAGAGCTGGATGAACACAGCAGGCTAAGCAGCATCATAGGAGCAGAAAGGCTGATGTTTCGGGCCTAGACCCTTCATCAGAAATGGGGGAGGGGAAGGGGGTTCTGAAATAAATAGGGAGAGAGGGGGAGGTGGATAGAAGATGGATAGAGGAGAGGATAGGTGGAGAGGAAACAAACAGGTCGAAGAGGCGGGGATGGAGCCAGTAAAGGTGAGTGTAGGTGGGGAGTTAGGGAGGGGATAGGTCAGTCCAAGGAGGATGGACAGGTCAAGGGGGAGGGATGAGGTTAGTAGGTAGGAGATGGAGGTGCGGCTTGAGGTGGGA
>NC_063350.1:31974382-31984219 GCF_021869965.1 Rhincodon typus
GGATTCCCAAGCGGAATATGAGTTGCTGTTCCTGCAACCTTCGGGTGACATCGTTGTGGCACTGCAGGAGGCCCCGGATGGACATGTCGTCTGAGGAATGGGAGGGGGAGTTGAAATGATTCGCGACTGGGAGGTGCAGTTGTTTATTGCGAACCGAGTGTAGGTGTTCTGCAAAGCGGTCCCCGAGACTCCGCTTGGTTTCCCCGATGTAGAGGAGGCCACAACGGGTACAGCGGATGCAGTATACCACATTGGCAGATGTGCAGGTGAACATCTGCTTGATGTGGAAAGTCTTCTTGGGGCCTGGGATGGGGGTGAGGGAGGAGGTATGGGGGCAGGTGTAGCACTTCCTGCGGTTGCAGGGAAAAGTGCCGGGTGTGGTGGAGCTGGAGGGGAGTGTGGAGCGGACAAGGGAGTCACGGAGAGAATTGTCCCTCCGGAAAGCAGATAAAGGTGGGGAGGGAAAGATGTCTTTGGTGGTGGGGTCGGATTGCAGATGGCGGAAGTGTCGGAGGATGATGCGTTGGATCCGGAGGTTGGTGGGGTGGTACGTGAGGACGAGGGGGATTCTTTTTTGGTTTTTATTGCGTGGACGGGGTGTGAGGGATGAGGTGCGGGAGATGTGGGAGACACGGTTGAGGGCGTTCTCGACCACCGAGGAGGGGAAGTTACGGTCCTTGAAAAACGAGGACAACTGAGATGTACGGGAGTGGAATGCCTCATCCTGGGAGCAGATGCGGCGGAGGCGAAGGAATTGGGAATAGGGGATAGCATTTTTGCAGGAAGGTGGGTGGGAGGAGGAGTATTCTAGGTAGCTGTGGGAGTCGGTGGGCTTGAAATGAATATCGGTTTCGAGGTGGTTGCCCGATATGGAGACAGAGAGGTCCAGGAAGGGGAGAGAGGTGTTAGAGATGGTCCAGGTAAATTTAAGGTTGGGGTGGAAGGTGTTAGTGAAGTGTATGAACTGTTCGAGCTCCTCGTGGGAGCACGAGGCGGCGCCGATACAGTCATCAATGTAACGGAGGAAGAGGTGGGGTTTAGGGCCGGTGTAGGTACGGAGGAGGGATTGTTCCACGTAACCTACAAAGAGGCAGGCGTAGCTTGGGCCCATGCGGGTACCCATGGCTACCCCCTTTGTCTGTAGGAAGTGGGAGGAATTGAAAGAGAAGTTGTTGAGTGTGAGGACGAGTTCGGCTAAGCGGATGAGGGTGTCAGTGGAGGGGGACTGGTCGGGCCTGCGGGACAGGAAGAAGCGGAGGGCCTTAAGGCCATCTGCATGGGGAATGCAGGTGTAGAGGGACTGGACGTCCATGGTAAAGATGAGGTGTTGGGGACCGGGGAATTGGAAGTTCTGGAGGAGGTGGAGGGCGTGGGTGGTGTCACGGACATAGGTAGGGAGTTCCTGGACCAAGGGGGAGAAAATGGAGTCGAGATAGTTGGAGATCAGTTCGGTGGGGCAGGAGCAGGCGGAGACAATGGGTCGACCAGGGCATTCAGGTTTGTGGATTTTGGGAAGGAGATAGAAGCGGGCAGTGCGAGGTTGGGGAACGATGAGGTTGGAGGCCGTGGGTGGGAGGTTACCTGAGGTGATGAGGTTGTGGATGGTTTGCGAGATGATGGTTTGGTGCTCAGGGGTGGGGTCATGATCAAGGGGGCGGTAGGAGGAGGTGTCGGAGAGTTGGCGTCCGGCCTCGGCGATGTAGAGGTCAGTGCGCCATACTACAACTGCACCTCCCTTGTCCGCGGGTTTTATGGTGAGGTTGGGATTGGAGCGGAGGGAGCGGAGGGCTGCACGTTCTGCGGGGGAGAGGTTGGAGTGGGTGAGAGGGGTGGAGAGGTATACCTTGTTATGGCTGAAAAGGAGTTCAATCTTTACACTGAGTTTATGTAATAATATGATTGTTTTATGCTCCAGTTCAATGCCATAATCTATGGTATACCCATGCATTTCTGGTATCATCCTTGTAAATCTTATTTGTTGTTTGTCCAACGCAGATAGAATTTAGAATATGAAAAATTACAGGCAATTTTTAAAAGATGTGTGGAATTTATCATAATGGAGAAATTTGACATTCCACATATGTATAATTAATAAGTATGAGGCTGTTTACCAATGATTTTTAAGTTTGTATGACATAAATAACAACAAATACTGAATGCAGATTGCATGACGTAGACAAAGTTACTTAAACTGTATGCTTCAGATAAGCTTCACTGACTTCAACCTTTTTATTATTGATTATTTGATTGTTGCACTTCACTGTAAAGCACTTTGAGATTTTGGGGAATTGCAAAAAATGCTTTATAAATGCAAGTCATTTGTCTTGTGTTGTCAGTCTTCACATTTTCCAGTGGGTGTTTACTAATGTAACACAGATGTGCAGACTCTCCCCCTAGTAATGGCACTATTCATTGTGTATAATTTAACAAACTGTAAACAGTTCTCATTTACAGAACATAACTGGGCACTGTGCCCACTCAACATCAGCCAGTAGATGCCTGCAACACAAAGCACAGTTGTGTACAGGACTCAAATCCTATATTTGAGAATTTCAATGCAATATTTCCAATTACCTGAAGCTCATCACTGTTCCAACTTAATGTTTTATGTTATTTCCAAAGCTCTCTACAAGTTAACTGAAAAAAATGGTCTGATAAAGTCAGTTAGTAGAGTTACAACAGGGAGTGTCCCGATCTCAAAATGCAGCTGAAACCTGTCTCCAAGAAATAATCTGAGATAACAAAATGTAGAGCTCGATGAACACAGCAGGCCAAGCAGCACCAGAGGAGCAGGAAAGCTGAGGTTTCAGGCCTAGACACTTCTTCAGAAAATTCAGAAAATCCTCCTATCTCCAAGAAATAATCTCTCAACTGAAAGAAAAGGTGGGAACGTCCAGTGAGATTTCTGAAATAAAGATGCTAAATGTTATAATCCTAATTTTTATTTTTATGTACTTGTGCAACCAACCACTATCAGATAATCATTTTGGTAAAGTGTTGCCACCAATCCTCTTTTCTCTACTAGGTCTAAGGTCTGTTTGGTTAAAATATAGAGGATGAATCACAAGTAAATCTTAACAAGAAGCACAGGCCTTATCAACAAGATATAGTTTATTGCATGATAGCGATAGGTTCATGTTACTTTGGCTAAATAGTCATAACATCAAAGATTATCAAAAGCTAGGGATGAATGGTCTAACCCTAATGGACTCCGCAGATCTCCACGCAAGACTGTGTGGCATCATCAGATTGGGTTAAATCTCATGCAGTCTCCAACATTATCCCTTTCAGAGCCATCGCATCTACGCAAAACCTTTATCCTGATAATTAACATTTACACATTCAGATATACAACTACTTTTATTTTCACCAATACTCCATCTCCTCACAAATTTAGATGATCAGTCAGCTCCACAATTCTCTCAGAATGCATTCTCTTCAGATTTGAAATACGGTTGAGCCATTGTCTTGAGGAATATTGTATTTGATTCTGATGATCTGCAATCATTCCTTCACTGCAGGATCTTTTGGCTCTCAAATCTCCTTCACGAAGATGACATTCCTGTTCAATCTGATAGTTAGCCCATTACCTTACCTAAAGGACCTTTGTTCTCTTGAATTCAGATTCTCTTCCTCGTTAATTCTGGTTGTTGTCCCATAACATCATCTGGGGGATGTTTATTCTCATGAATGTCCATCATGGAAGGCAGCTGCTTGGATGAAATATATACTTTCTTCCTTGCAGTATCTTGGATTTTCAGACTTTTTGACTCAAATCTGTGGATATTGGTCTGGCTTCCATGGAATCACTAGCAGGGTCTTTTCCATTTTGTTCAAAGTTTCACTCTCAATCTGCAGATATATCTGTGTTCATATATATAAGCTTTTTATTTCACCCTGTTGAGGAGATTGGACATCTTCAGTCATCCTCCCATGTATATTTTCCTGGTGAACTTTGTCATTGGTACAAATGATTCTTTTTTGAAATGTTATCTTGTGTGGGTGCATCATCCAGCATCAACTTCAAATCTGTTTTATTGAATTTTTTTCCATTAGGCTGTGTTGTTATCTGAACTTTTTCAGTTAAATTTTCCATAGTGAACTCAGTTGGATTGTACTGCACATTCTTGTTCTCATTATTTACTTTGTAAAGACTGTGTCTTTTTATTTTTGCGTTTTTGTTTTCAGTATGGACTGAAATGAGAAGTAAACTATTTAAAATTAGGGATTACAAGGATTGTTGCATATTTTAAAAGCAAGTAACCTGACACTCATAGTCAGCATCTTTTACACAGGTTCTTGTTCAGCAGGCCACCTGGGATTTACCAGTCCCTATGAGTCTAAGTACTGATTGACTTATTGTTTCTACCAGGCCAGTACTATTGTTTGGTCATCTGGGTAAAATATCCAAAGAGTCAGATTTGATTGTATTTGGAGAAGGGAAACAGAAAGATTTGATGAGCAGAGTAACTGGGTAGATTGCTGGGCCTTAAGGAAAAGGTCCTTCTTCTCCTCATCCACAAGTAATGCTGTCAATGTATTTGACACATGGATTTAGCCATTCTCACCTCATTTCAACTGGTAATTTCCCAAGATCCATCATTTTTCGTACTGGTCTCAAAACTATTGGAAGAACTTAAAGACAATGGAACAAATATTTATTACTAAAAGGCCTTACAACCTAATATTGTGCTTTTTGTCTCAACTTCCTGTATCCAATCTCCCAACATATTTTTTAATCCAATTCAATTTGGTTGAATTTTAGCCAACAATTTCTTACAGCATTTTATCAGCGAGTTGCTGAAAAATCCACCTGCCTTGTACATCCATCAATCCCACTCTGAATACCACTTGAATTGGATGCTGTCAAAGAAGTCTCTTATGTTACCTATTCATGATTAACCTTGCAATATGAGCAAGCTGACTTTACCTAACATGCTGATATTTTCCTAAATGCTCAGTCACCTTGTCAGTTTTGATGGATTTTAGTAATTTTCCCACCAATGGACATTGATCATAATAGCCTTTAAGTGCTTACTTTGTCCTTATCTGTTTTTTGAACATTTGTTCTCTTCCAACACTTTCCTATTGTTTCTAAATCTAGCAAGTGAAAGAGAGCTTTAATTCTCACAAACATGAATTTTTTTGAAATCTCTATAGTACAAAGTCCTATTTTCACCATTACTTGTATTACTCAACAGTGCCTTATAGATTCAATTTCAAGAAGCTCATTTTCTCCTTTAATGGCCTTACTCCATGCTATTGAATTAACTTTCACTAGCCTTGTTCACATTCTCAGAAAACTGAACTCTGGATTAGTATTTTTCCCTCATCCTGCCTGCTCATATTACAATAAATATGCCCAAGTTCTTTTCAGGAAATATTTTATTCTGCTACTGCTCTTCCCACTCTCGGAAATCTATCAGCTTTTTGGCAAAGTCAATGTGTTTCTCTGAACTCAACTGTTTAACTCTACCTTTGATTACTCTGATGCTGTATATCCTTTATCATTCCCACCCTCTCACCCTCTCAGGGCTGTGGGAATTATTGGGCAAAATTATTCAGCCTTTCTGTCACATTGTGACAGTAAAGGGATTGCAGTGGATTGGCTGAAATCTGGATACACTAGGCCCTGGTTTTCTGTTGGAGATCTTACCCAGAAGGAGCGAGCCTTCTGTTGAGCCCTTCTAAGCCTAGTGACAGGCAAAGGTGGGATGAATGGGAGAAGACAATCCCTACATCAATAATCCCCATGAGTAATCATGGCAGGCAGTAGGCTGAATAATATGAAATCCAAACCTTTTTAGGCTGGAAGGAATTTGCATATATTCAGTTTGTATTTTTGGCTGATTTCATCCTGTAGCACTTCTTCCAGACTGAAAAGGATGATCTCCATGCTATGCACAAATTGCAGTGCCAAGTTAGAGCCAGATGTTTCCATGCTCATGGACAATGACAAAAATCTGTGTGGCAGGTTTGCCAATACACCAAATATTACTATGGATGTGTTCAACAGTTATTTTCTCCATGTCAACTATTAACGTCATCATCTGAATCTTTTGCAGCAGAATTCACTGTGACCTCATCCTGCATTTGCTATCCTTTCCTCCTCCCTTCACTACAGTCTGCTTGTGATCACTTTGAATCCAAACAACATTTCCATATTATACTTTAAGGTATGAGCGGTACCAGCATTTGGTTCAGTGGCTACAAGCATCTTATTGAGTGTCTGTGTTCCTTCCGCACAGACCTGCTCTCCCTCTGGGTCCAGCCATAGCAATGGCTGACTAACCTGTGGTACTTGGGCATCTGAAAGCATAAATACACAGGAAATGGCTGGTTCGAGAGAATGACAGATGAGTATGGGGAATGGGGGATAATGAGAGGTGCATACTTATCCATCTGCAGCTTATATCATACTGGGATAACAGGATGGGAGTAAAGTGGATTTGAGAAGATGGATAAAGTAATGAAATTCCAGAATCCTGGATGGCATCAGCAATTCCTATTGCTACTACATAGGGATTGATTAACTCAGTTGGCTGGATGGTTAGTTTGCAATGCAAAGTGACACTAACAGAATGGCTTCAATTCTCATTCCAGTCAAGATTACCATGAGGATGCTTCTTCTCAAACTCCCCCCTCGCCTGAGGCATGGTGACCCTCGGGTTAAACCACCACCAGTCATCTCTCTTTGACAAGATAGAAGCTCTATGGTCTGGGAGGCAACTTTCACTTTTGCTTCAGTAATTACGACTCTAGCTATCTCAGCACATGATCTGTAACTTCAACAAACTAGCGGTTTGTTGTTGATGATGCTTGATATGAATGATCTTTTCTTGTGAAAGAAATAAAATTGTGCCACTGAGTGTATTGCAATAGGTTATGTTTTACAGTAGTCTCCCACCCCCCACCCCAGGAATGGGCTGGCAGGTTGGGTGGTGAGGTGGCCTGGCAGTTTGTCATACCTGTTGCTTACCCGCCTCCACTGGTATTTTCTCAGCAGTAGAGGAGTTATGGGGAGCCTACGCTCTTGAGACACTTGGGGCCTTTTCGTTATCATTGGACACAAGTGCCTCCTCTTATTGCTCCTGCTTTTTTAATCATGCCCTGATGGGGCCTTCAAGTTTCTGTTATTCAGACTGAATTGGAGGGAGTTCCCATCTTGCATGCACTCTTTGCCCAGCTCCCAATCACGGTTCTACTCCCCACCCCATATATTCATGCACCTGCCCTCCCAAACTCTTGTCACTGGCATGTTCCTGACTGGCCAGGTGGAAGACCCTAACTTATATTTACATCTAGCTCCATAGACTGCAATTCCAGTGGGGGTGGCAATAAGAACAGTGCTTCACAACAGTGGTGCCACTTGTAAAATATGTAATGATAGTCACTGACTTTGACCACTCATGAAGGTATTAAATTTTCAATGCTGTAGTCATGTCATTATTCTCAGATTATGGGCACTGACTCCCATGGATATCTGCTCAAACTATCTTCTGAGCTGCTGCCTGTACAGTCCTCTGTACCCCTGACAGGAGAGAAACTTTCTCCCTCAGGTTCACCCCCTATGCTAAGGTGTCCCAGGCAACTTTGAAAAACCTGGATCCCAAGCTTGCTTGCCCGTCACACCATGTCGATTACTTGTTCTTTTAATATTTCCCAGCCACTTTCAATCCATACTGCAGCTAGAATGCAGATCCTTTTTAAGACTGCAATCTTGCTTTAAGCAGTTAGCTGTGCATGATCTTGGCATCCTACTGAGGTGTGCAGCCATTCTGCGCTATGATTGGCTTTGCCAAATGAGCTGTAATCATGAATTAATGTATAGGTAGTATGATGTTTGTGTGTTGCTTACATCCCATCAATTGGCGACAGGATAATCAGACATTGTAATTACAGTTTAGTCCTTATTGGTCCATTACTAAATGCTGATCAATGTGAGTGAACTCCAGAATGTAAAAGATTTGGGATCCACTAACAAGAAGAAGTAGCACATCTAAACCCATGAAGATATGTCAAGCAGGTCTAAATATGCCAAGAGATAGGCTTCCTGGGAAGGGAACTCAAATTGCAGTGGCCAAGGCTTGGCACCCTTTATTAAGGCATCAAAACAAGGACACCACAGTCATGTAAAACAACGAAAGATTACAGTCTGAACTATTAGTTATATTTTAATTATGATGATATTTTTAAAACCACAGAGTATTGCAGAGTCTTGCTCTGGTAGCTATAAATACTCTGATTGTTCTCCAGCATACCACAGGCACTTTTATTGTACAAGGTATTTCAATCTATTTCAGGACTAGGCTCTCCTTTATGTGTCAAGTTAACAATAATGATGTTTAAAATAATCAAAATTATTCTAAGCATTACAGGAAATCAAATCACTATTTGATTAACTTGTGTTTGTAACAGATTGTATTTATATTGTAGGACAATAAGTCACCAGACTAAGTGATTGATTGTTACATTTTGCTTCAAGCCAGTCACAAGCTAAGTTAAATTTCTGCCTAGATTTCATTTATTACTACAAAATCTTGAAAATTATTTGATGTTATCAGCATAAAATCTAATGAGATACGATGACAATGATGTATAATTTATCCAAACTGAATTTAAAACTCACATTTAACAAACTTAACTAGATTTAAGTTTAAAAGTGAATTGGTAAGTGATCATTTCAAATCTTAAAATGCTATATGGCTTGCAAATACAATTTAAGTTTCTGTCTCTGACATACCAGTACAACATTTATTTATTTGTATTCAATTGGATGACATATACTGGGACACAGTGTCATTCAGTGGGTAAAAAGGATTGATCTAAATCTGTTTCCATGCAGAATCTAAACAACAATTCTTTAAGACTTCTCTAGGTAAGTTCAATGTGAGTTACCTTTGAGAAATTGGGTGGAGTGAGCAATCGTATTAAATAGCAGAGCAGGATTGAGGGACTGAATTGCCTACTCCTGCTCTAAGTTCTTATGTTGTTATGTTTAGTCAGTAAAAGTTTTCCTACAGTGCTGTTAGTAGGGTGTACTAGGATTTTGACTCAGTGATGATGAAGGAATAATGACGCAGGTCCATGTTGGATGATGTGTGACTTGGAAGGGAACTTGAAAAGATGACAAAGGGCTGAATCTTCCTTTTTCTTGGCTTAGTCCAAGTTCTGTTGAGTTATTTAGAGGGTTTTCTGCTGCAAGGCCTAGTGAGATTTCTCACACTAGTGTATAAATTACATACCATACCCATATGACATCTCTCACCAACCTCCAACATTGTTAACCCTGTGTGCACTCTGTTCTGCCTTCTCAGTCCTTCCTGCTTTTCCCCATATGCACTAGCACTAACAGCTATGCCATCGTTGTAGTCTAACTCATTAGCTCCATTTTGCTTATTACAGGAGAAGACAGCCCATAACAGGGCAGAGACAGCCTGTATAGGTAGAGGAGTGTGCAACATCCATATCCTCACCCCTTACAAGGAGAGAATCCTGAACTTTGCAGCAGAAGACCTGGACAGCTCCTACAGGATTAATGAAACATCTATGTCCCATCAAACAAGTAAGTAGCAATCTTAATTCCACAGCAACTTTCATGTTTACCCTCCTGTCAATGTTAATCATTGCACACCACATCTAACCACTGGCAACAACATCTTCTCTCTTATTGATCTTGCAGGTTCCACTCTCCTCCCCACAACCTTTGCAGGGAAACGCTACGTCAGAATCACCCTCCTGTATCTGCGAAGAAAGACTACCAAAGCCTCAGAGGAAGCCTCAGGCTTAATAAAGCTATCTCTGGCACCCCCCAGCAGCTGAGATACTGACACTTCA
>NC_063350.1:31984719-32114482 GCF_021869965.1 Rhincodon typus
AGGATAGAGCACCTGGAGTGAGCTGAAGATCCCTCGTTCCTCTACCTCCTTGACATTGGTGCTGAGGACCAATGGTTAGTGTGATGGAGTACAGGTTTGTGCGCATATCTAGCAGACTGAGATTGCTAGACTTGGATTTCCCACGGCTACTGCCAACCTGTCCAGGTAGTCAGACATTTGTATACCTGGGGCATTGTGGTCCCATGCACATTCTTGCAGCCTTTGTCTCTGAGTGCTCTGTGCCCCTGACAAACCTGCCTGCTGTTTGTCTTCTTCCCTGTGCATGCCAATGAAGTCACTGATTGCCAAGATCATAGGATGCTGTCTTGCCCGAGGCCGAAGAAGTGCCTGGTCTCCAGCAGTTTTCAGAGTGCCAGCAGCTTGGGCACTTCTTCTTCAGTCAGGTGTGGAGACGTGATAGTAAAATGCCAGCCAGCAGGGATTATCTTCTTGAATCTAGGTTAACTAGCCTCTGAGGAGTTAATGCCTGAGTTGGTGGTGGTTTAGGCTGAGCTGGTGGCATCCTTTGTAGTTGTGTCCTTTGAGGGATCTGTGCTCTCTTCCTCAGAGGTGGAGGAGGGGATGTCTTTCAGGGTGATCCTCTTGACAGCAGATTCAGTGGCCATCTCACTTGTACCTGTAGGAGAGAAAAGAAAGAAGGTGACCATAGGGTAGACATTGTGACATGATACTATATTCGCAGTGTGGGGAATGGCAGAGTAGCACAAGAGGAATAATGCTTCTTATTCACTTGTCCGGTCATGGAGGTTTTGACATCTCTATTGGCATGGTCCCAGTCTTCACGTGCCAGGGCTGAGGTGTAAGGAGTAAGGAGATGAATGTCCGGCACTCCACCTCTCATCCTGGCTGTTTCAACCTTGTTGTGGACCATTTTGTCCTGTAATGAGAGAAAGATTGAGGTGAACATGGACGGCATAGCTGTTAGTTTCTGGTACAAGTGGAGGAAAGGTGGTCCGGTATCCTGAGTGAGTCAATAGTACGTATGTGTGTGTGGTCATTTGTGAGACATGGACACCGCTGGCTGGTCAGCATTTAATGTTCACCCATTGATGCCCTTAAGAAAGTGTGAGCTACCTTCTTCAACCACAGCAGTCCACATGCTGTGGGTTGACCCATAATGCCCATATGGAAGTAATTCCAGGATTTTGACACAACAGCAGTGAAAGAATAGCAATATATTTCCAATCCAGAATGGTTGAGTGGCTTGGAGGGAACTTGAAGGTGGTATTCCCACATATCTGCTGCCCTTGTCCTTCTAGCTGGAAGTTGTCATGGGCTTGGAAGGTGCTGTATAAGGATTTTTTGCAAATTTCTGCAGTGCATCTTGTAGATAGTATATACCGCTGCTCCTGAGTGTCAGTGATACAGTGGATATGGTGCTAATCAAATGGGCTGTTTTGTCCTAGATGGTGTCAACCATCTTGAGTGTTGTTGGAGCTACACTCATCCGGACAAGTGGAGAGTATTCCGTCACATTTCTGGCTTGTGTCATGTAGATGGTAGACAGGCTGTGGGGAGTTGGGAGGCGAGTTACTCACCTTGTAGCCATTGTGTTCACGAGTCGAGTTGGATTTCTGGTCAATAGTAAACTACACCCCCAGCCCCACCATCCCCCACCCCCAGATTTTGACAAAGGTGGATTCAGTGATGGATAACACCGTTGAATGTCAAGGGATGGTGGTTAGATTGTTTCTTATTGGAGATGGTCATTGCTTCGCATTTGTGTGGTGCAAATGTTACTTGACACTTGTCAGCCCAAGCCTGGATATTGTCCAGATCTTGTTGCATTTGAACATGACTGCTTCAGTCTGAAGAATTGTGAATGGTGCCAAACATTTTGCAATAATTGGCAAACATCCCCACTTCTGATCTTATGATGGAGGGAAGACCATTGATGAAGCAGCTGAAGATGCTTGGGCCTAGGACACCTGCCCTGAGGACCTCCTGCAGAGATGTCCTGGAGCTGAGATAACTGACCTCCAACAACCACAACCATCTTCCTCTGTGTCAGGTATGACTCCAACCAATGAAGACTCTGCCCCTGTTACCCATTGATTCCAGTTTTGTTAGAGACCCTGATGCCATTCTCAGCCAAATGCAGTCTCGGTGTTAAGGATTGTCACTCTCATGTCTTCTGTAGAATTCAGCTCTTTTGTCCACATTTGAACCAAGGCTATAATGAGGTTAGGAGCTGAGTGGACCTGGCAGAACCCAAACTGGACATCACTGAGCAGGTGCTGCTTGTTAGCACTGTGGATGACATCTTCAATCACTTTGCTGATGATAGAGAGTAGACTGATGCGGCAATAATTGGTTGGATTGGATTTGTCCTACTTTTTATATACAGGACAATACTGGGCAAATTTTCCACATTGTCAAGTTGATGCCAGTGTTGTAACTGGACTGGAAGAGCTTGGCTAGGGCAGGTTCTGGTACACAACTCTTCATTCTATCGCTGGAATGTTGTCGGGACACATAGCTTTTGCAGTGTCAAGTGCATCCAACCATTTCCCAATAGCATGTGGAGTGAATTGAATTGGCTGCAGACTGGGAACCATTGGAGGAGACTGATATGGATCATCCAACTGGTAATTCCACCTTATCATTTGCACTGATGTGCTGGGCTCTTCCATCATTGATGATGGGGATATTTGTGGAGTCTTCACCTCAAGTGAGCTGTTTAATTTTCCACCATCATTCATGACTGGATGTGGCAGGACTGCAGAGCTTAGATCTGATCCATTCATTATGAGATTACTTAGCTCCGTCTATTACCACTTACACTGATGGAGAGAAGCGCGTTATTGACCTACTTTCGGCACAGGATCTGGACAGGGGTTAACACATTGGCCCTGGAAGCAACCACACACCAGGGACTGGTGTCTCAGCCTCCTTTACCAATACCATGGGGACATTCGTCCTCTGTCCCACCCCATGCAGCAGACCCCCAGATTGTTCACCAATCTTCCCTTGTCTGCCATGTCTACGACAAATGATTCCAACTGTGCAGTTACTTTGCACTGCCAGTCCTTGATAGGCTGTTTAAATATGGCCCCAGTGCCGATGATCCTGGGATCATTCTTGCCGACCGTGGCAAGTATGTCCTGTGTCAGAGAATCAGGCTAGCATTAGTTGAGAAGGGTGCCATAGGGACGGGATAATCAAAAACTCACCAGGTATTGTGGCGAGAAACCCTCCATGAAAATGAACTGAAATATCACTTAGATGATTTCTGGTCAGATTAGGAACCAATGTTTCTAATTAGGTCAGTTGTGTATGTCTCTGCCTCACCGCTGGTAAATTTAAACATTTGCCCAACATGATTTCTAGTGAAGCCTTGCAGTCAAAATCAGATCTTTGCATTTCTAGTCTCGTTGGGGTTGATTCCTGTGCTAACATACCCTCCCTATTGTTTATTTATGTGGATGCAATTGGTTATTAGACTATAATATATAGGGGCAGAATTAGGCCATTTGGCCCATCACATTTGGTCAAGGCTGATATGTTTCTCAAACCCATTTTCTTGCCTCTATCCGTAATCCTTGATTCCCCATTGGTCAGAGCATTGAGTACAGAATTGGGACATCATGTTACGGTTGTAGAAGACATTGATGAGGCCACAATTTGCAGTGTTGCATACAATTCTGGTTGCCCTGCTATAGGAAGAATGTTATTAAACTGGAAAGTGTGCAAAAAAGATTTACAAGGATGTTACCGAGACTGAAATATTTGAGTTGTAAGGAGAGGCTGGATAGACTGGGACTTTTTTTCCCTGGAGCGTCAGAGGTTAACGGATGACCCTATCGAAGTTTATAAAATAGTGAGGGGCATGGATAGGGTGAATAGCCAAGGTCTTTTTCCCAGGTTAGGGGAGGCCAAAGCTAGAGGGCAAAGGTTTAAGGTGAGAGTGGAAAGATTGAAAGGGACCTGAGGGGCATTTTTTTCATGCAGAGGGTGGTGTGTGCATAGAACAAGCTGCCAAAGGAAGTGGTAGAGGCAGGTACAATGATAACATTTAAAAGGTATTTGGAGAGGTACATAGAAAGTGAAGGTTTAGAGGGATATGGGCCAAATGGCTCTAGTTCAGTTTAGGAAAAACCTGGCCAGCAGGAACAGGTTGGACCGAAGGGCCTGTTTCTGTGCTGTATGACTGTATATTATGGCGACTGTCCCCAAGGGGTTCCTTCACCTTAAGCTCCTACACAAGTCTGCCTGAGTACCCATCACCAAATCCAAAATTGTATGTTCCTTAGTGGGCTCTATCACAAGCTGCTCCAAGAAACCATCTTGTAGACATTCCATGAATTCCTTTCCTTGGGTTTCGCTATCAGCCTGGCTTTCCAAGTCCTCCTGCATATTGAAGTTGTCCAGTACTATTGTAATAGTGCCTTCCTTATGTGCCTTTTCTATCTCTGATTTATTTTCTGCCCCACATCGTGACTACTGCTAGGAGGCCTGTACGTAACTCCCGTAGGTCAGTTTTCCTTTGAAGTTCCTCAACTCTACCCACACAGATTATACACCTTCTGACTCTATCACTTCCTGTTTTTATCTTGATTTCATTTCTTACCAACAAGGCAACCCCACCCTCTCTGCCCAGCTGCCTGTCCTTTCAATGGGACATGTATCCTTGGATTCTTAATACCCAGCCCCAATCCCCTTGCAATTCCCTCTCTGCAATATGCGCAATATCATACCCGTCAATTTCAATCTGCACTACAAGCTCATTTACCTTGTTTTGTATACTGCATGCATTTAAGTATAATACCCTCTGTCCTGCATTGACAGCTCCTCTTTTCATAATTGTCCCCTTATCTGCTGTGCCTGATTCCCGATCTAATCGGCCTTGTCCTAATAATATTTCTGGAAACTTTAATTTCTGCAAAGCCCTCCCCACCCCCAAAACCTCAACCCCTCACTACTTTTACTTTACCATAATTTTCCATGCAACTGAACTCATCCACTCACCACTTAGTTTAAAGCTCCATCCGTAGCTCTAGTTATGTGATTCATTAGGGTTCTGATCCTAGAATGATTCAGGTGGAGTCCATCCCATTAGAACAGCTCCTTCCTTTCCCAGTACTGGTTCCAATGTCTCATGAATTTGAACTATTTCTCCCTCACCAATCTTTGAGCTGTGCATTTACCTCTTTAATTTTGATGACCTTGTGTCAATTAACTTGTGGCTCAGGTAGTAATCCAGAGATTATTACCTTTTTGGTTCTGCTTTTTACTTTAGCCCTTAGCGGCTCAAATTCCCTCAGCAGAACCTCTTTCCTTTTTCTACTTATATCATTGGCACCTACATGGAATACAACTGGATCTTTCCCCTCCCACTCCAAGTTCCTCTGCAGCCCTGTTGAGCCCTGAAAAAGGGCACCAAACAGGCAATACAGCTTTCAGGACTGTCCATCCTGAACTCAGCGAACAGTGTCTATTTCCCTAACTATACTATCCCTGATTACAAGCACATTTCTCTTTTCTTCCCTGTCTTGAATGCCTCCCTGTATCATGGTGCTATCTGTAAGTCAGTTTGCTCATCCTCCCTGCACTACAGTTTTGTGACCACATGGTGGAGAAAATGACTAAACTTTACACATTAACCCCAAATAAAAACCGAAAGAACTGCAGATGCTATAAGTCAGAAACAAAAACAGAAGCTGCTGGAAAAGCTCAGCAGGTCTGGCAGCATCTGTGTTCCTCAATTCTGAGGAAGGGTCACTTGACTCAAAAAGTTAACTCTGATTTCTCTCCACAAATGCTGCCAGACCTGTTGGGCTTTTCCAGCAATTTCTGTATTTGTACATTAACCCAAGTTCATAACTACAGCCACATTTTACCTATATATGCACAGCCGCTCTAGAAATATTATGTAGATCGTTTTAATATTGGGCAAATCTTATCTTTTAGCAGTTACTTTGATTTCTTCCCAAGATAAATTAATATATAGTTGAATAAATCTATGGTACATTATCTATTTGTCCCTGAAGTATAACATTGTTTCATCTTGCAAGAAAAAAAATTGCTAAATTACATAAAAGATCTGAAGGTATTTGACTATTGCTATAGTTGCTGTGAGCCATTCCAACTCAAAAACAAGAACATTTTATTAAATTTATTCAAAGAACTTCTGCTGTTGCTGTTTAATTGTGTCTATCAGTAGGAGACATGTTTAAAAAGGATAAAGCTGCTTGTCAATTTTCCTACTTGACAATGAAGCACTTAAGGCCATATTGTCAAGTACCAACCCTGACTGTAAAAGACAGCTGAGTTGAAGTCCAAGCCATGAGTGACATTCAGTCTGATTAGGAGTCCAGAGATGTAGCTTCATGAAGACGAGGCCTGAGCAATGCAAGCTTCAAACTGCCAGAAAGCATGACATTATCTAAATACAAGACAGGCATTTTTGCTCAACATCACACATTGAAGACGTGATTTGAATACTTGAGAATCTAATTCACGTGAAGCTTAAGATAATTTAAGAGGAAGGAGATAGGGGTTTTAATCTCATTATTGTAATTTTTTTAAAAAAGTTGAGTAGAGTTGTTTGATAAAAGCAATTAATCTTGCAGAAAAACTCTTAAGCTTTGATATATTATATTGTAATTATTGGAAACATTGCTATGGAACATTTTGTAATGTGATCTTAACTACGTTAATCTGAAAGCATTTATCTTCCCGTCAGCAATGAGTGCTGAAAGGCCGGAGTAACAGAGCTGCACCCACAGTCTAAAGGAGATGAAGTAACATGAAAAACAACATAAATAAACAAAATGTATTTTAACATCCCTCTGCTTTGTAATTCACATACTGTGTGAAATCAGTACACTTTCCAAGTCACCAACCCAAGATCCAATATTTAAATCAATCTATTAAGTAAACTGGTTAAAAATTCAGTATCAGAAGTCGGGGGTTGTAACAGTTGGATCCATAATAAAGCCTTGATGTAAGATTCAACTTTAGACATTATTACAGAGTTTGTTAAAGTGAAAAGAATTAGTGTTTTTTTTTGGGAAATAGTCATCATTTAGATTTTTTCACAACCAACAAGGAATTACATCCTTGAAAGGTAATTCTCATAACTCATTAAGACTGCTGGGCTTTTGTCTGTGGGAAATTTTTTGTTTAGTCTTGAGATCCAATAATGCATTCAATCAATTGTGTTAGATTCCTCGCAAACTCATTTAACAAATTGTGAACTGATTGAGAGTAGTGTATGGAGGTTCCTAAATCTATCCTCTGTGTTGGAGTTTGTGGTTGTGGAAATGAAAGCAGGTGTGTCTGTGTGTGTTAAAAATAAATGCCTTCTTGGTTAACCTTCTAAATATTTGCTATTTTTAAAATAAAATATCCATGTGAAAAGCTTTTTTAAAAAAAAAAGCAACAAGTGACACAATCTGATATCAGTGCGAGCCCTTGGTGAAGTTTGTTTTCTATGTAATCAGATAAGCTGCTGGCTTTCAAGCTGCCATGGTCTGCTATTTAATACCAACATTTACTAATGTTACTGGCTATTTCAGAACTGTCTCCTTCACACTTGCCAAGTATTAGCTTCTAACAGTTCCCTGGACAGATAGCAGCAGGTGGGACTCTGACCTCTTGTGGTTTGGTCTGTAACAGCAACTACTTGGGCTGATTCTCCCCGGCTCTGGCAAGTGTTTGGCTCCAATTTTTCTCTGAGACTAGTGAGTGTGGAAGTACAAATACAAAACCTATCATAATTGATGAATGAACTGAGATCTGTTCCACTGAGTCAGGCATCCATTTAAAACTCATATCAGGTTCCCACACAGTGAAAGTTAGAACTAACAAAAACAGAAGTTGCTGGAAAAGCTCAAGAGGTCTGGCAGTCTCTGTGAAGTGAAATCAGCATTAACATTTACGTCCAGTGACCCCTCGTCAGAACTGATGTAGCTTGGAAAAAGTTGGTCTATATGCAGAAGAAAGGGTCGGGGTAGGGAGTGAGGAATAAACGGTAGATGGGGATAGAGCCCACAGAGAGAGAAGAGCAGTGTGACAGACAAAGGAGTGGATAACCATCTGGCTGGGAGGGTGAATAGCTGTTAATGGGAACTGTTAGTGATTAACAATTGGTAACGTGTAATGGCAGACTATGTGATAACAAGGCCTGGATATGGGGTTGGGGGCTAGGACATGGGAGAGTCCAGGCCCTAAGATTATTGAACTTGATATTGAGTCTGATACTAAATAAAAAGCGAAAGAACTGTGGATGCTGTGAATCAGGAACAAAAACAAATTTGCTGATAAAGCTCAGCAGGTCTGGCAGCATCTGTGAAGGAAAAAACAGAGTTAATGTTTTGGGTCCGGTGACCCTTCCTCAGAAGAATATTGAGTCTTCATGGCTGCAGGGTCCCAAGCAGAAAATGAAGTGTTGTTCTTCCAGATTGTGCTGAGCTTTGCTGGAACACTGCAACAAATCTGAGACAGAGAGATTGTCCAGGGAACAGGGTGGTGCGTTAAAGTTGCAGGCAACCAGCAGCTCAGGGTATTTACTGCTGGCAGAACATAGATGTTCTGTGAAGCAGTCACCCAGTGGTGGAGACCATGGTTAGAACTAATTGTTCTGTTCTTCACTTTGCTATAACTGTACCAATCATGCACAAGGATTGGTGAGACAACAATGGGGTTAATTGCAATAGTTTTATTTCCAAATGAAAGTCAAGAGGATAGGAAGATGGACATCCTAAATTCTGTTTATTTTAGATCAACTCTTGCTGTATTTTAAAATGTCTGTTATTGGATGCAAAATGGGCAAGTTGACTGCTTCCCCCAATATCCTGTAATCATTCGGGCAAAAGTGAGATCATCACTTCCTGAAAAGTTTCATTGTATGAACATTCCAGGCAAGCCAACACAAAGGACAAGCAGATGAGATGTCTACCTCAGCCAGTTTTCAACAAAGAGTGAAACCCACCAAGTGATTGAATTACTGCAAACAAATCCTTGTTTATCTGCCATGAAAGAAAGCAATGGTTTCTGATGAGAGAATATGAAATCCACTTTGTTAGCTGAGTGTCTCCATCCAAAACCCTATTTACATTAATAAATTGCTGATTTGTTTAAACACCTTCATCTATATAGATTTGTCTGCTGTTGGCAGTCTGTTTGTAACACCCAAATAGTAAGCAGCTCCAGTCCTAGCTAAATGCCTGCACTGATCTCAATATCTCTCAAAAATCTGATCTCTGAAAAGGGAACCTTGTGTATCACCTGTGAAGTGAACTGATTCTCAATTCACAAATAGGCCAAATGCATTAACAATTACACTGCATCTGAGCTACAAAAGTCATTTCTGTGATCAGCCAACTGAAAAAATCTCAACTGGATGTTGACTTACTGGACCTTTTAATTTACGTGATCTAAGTCTGATATCTTTGATTTAAATTAATTTGTAATTAGTAATTTTGTAGTACAGAATTTAAGTCTTGCTGAATAAAAATCATTGTGGAAGTTTTTGGTCTTCCAATTATCAGGACAATCTGCAAGGAGTATCAATGTAAAGGGAAAATATTTATACTGTAGAAGAAGAGACTGGAGAATACTTATTAGTTGGCAAATGGACCAGTAAGTGATGACTGACAGTTAACTGCATTTAAACCAAGAGGATTAACTCTGATTGTTCAAAGCATTGCTCTGAAGAATTAACTAGGAAATGCTTGTTACCTATTTTGAGTTGAAATAGATGCAGTGTATGTATATATTAAAAACAGGACTCTGTGTATTAACACATGTATCTTCCAGTACACAGGTACACCTCACAAACAGTACCTACTGCAGCATCTGGACGAGGTACAGTTTTTCTTTTTCAGGTTTTCTTTTATAGCTACCTTAAAGTAATTCGGAGTGTCAGTACCTTCAATGGCCACTGTCTTAGTCATAGACTACTGCTTGACTTCAATAGTGGTGGTCTTGAGCTCTTATTGATTTTCCTGGATCCACTGAAGTATGCTGCTATCAGTCTTCGAGCTAGTGCTCACCTGTGATGCTCAATTTTTCATATCCATTGTGCTCTTTTACAGCTTAGAGTCCTGTTCTTGTTAACTGAAAAGAGGGAGAGAGACAAGGGTTAGCTCTTGGTGACAAGGGTAAGGGAAGGAAAAATGAATGGCTGCTCAAAATAGCTGCACTTTGCCAAGCAGTGTGTGGGGAGATGAAAGTGAGTTGTATAGAAAGTTCTGCAGGATTTGTCCTTCAGCCCCGCCAGTCAACACAGACCTGGCATGACTTCTGCCCATGATCTCTGGCATCTCTCAAAGAGAGAACAGAACATGCAAGTCTGACTTCCCTTCTTCTGTCTTCCAGTACGTATTATGTAAGAAAAGAACGTGTTAGTTGGAGGTGTCTTGAAGATGTAAGTTGTGGATGTATAAAGAAAGGGAGCAGAAATGTGGGAAAATGAGAGAAGCAATAATGAGAGTACAGATAATTACTGTCACAGTGGAAGGAGGTTTCGGTGAGCTGCAGTGATTGGAGAAGAGTGATGGGAGAATGGAGCAAGGCATGTGAGTAGTGATGCTGGAGGTGATGCACAACTCAGCACAAAGCAACATATGTGAAGTATAGGACTTTTGTGTTGAAAACCTGCAAACTATTTCTACATTGTTACCTGGTCTTGGCTGCAAGACTGCTGGCATTTCCTTCTCTATAAATGTTTACCATTGCAGCCAGGATATTTTGTTGAAAAGGTCCCAATGGGAAAAGCTTCTCTCTTGTCCTATTATCCTTTGCACCAGAAGCTCCAATGGAGCAGAGTATCAAAGGGCCTGGCAGTAGCATCTCTTTCTCCACTTTGTTGTTAAACCGAATTTCAGTTGCCTGCAGCTAAAGAGGGTGTTGCCTGTGGGAGATGCAAGCTGCCTTTAAATCATGTCCAGATGACCTAATGTTCTCAGTTCCCATTAAGCCAGCAGCCTATGAACAGCATAAGCAGTGATAAAAGCTCACTTGCTGTAATCAAATCAGGAATGAAATTGAAAAGTCACATTCCCCAGTCAGAATTCCCCAATTCAAACTCCTTCCTAACAGCACGGTGGGCGTACCTCGGCCCCAAGGACTGCAGCACTTCAAGATGGCGGCTCGCCATTACCTTGTCAAGGGCAATTAATGATAAACTATCCAGTGATGTTCACATCATATTAATGCATAAAAAAGTGACTCCAGATTCACAGTAAAGTATTAACTCCATTCTGTAATGACTTTGTAGGCCTTTCGGTTCAAGGACAATTGAGGATGAGAGAATTTCAGGAACTGCTAGGGATGATCATATCTAATGAAAGAATACAAAAAAAATTGTCTGCATTATAGATATAATGAAACAGCCTGATCATAGGGATAAGTAGATCTGGTTCCCAGGTCTTTAGCCCACAAGTATAGAAATGTAGGACATTATAAATAAAAGACAGATATTTTTCCTCCCACATGATGAGAAACCACTGAACTTCACTAGTAATTAAAAAATATTCTGTATTACTTTTTGCAAATCCTGACACTAAAATTTTTTTTATAAATTTTTAAAAACAATAATCTTATGAGTTCTTAGAGTGGTAAAAAAAAAGCATCTTTAAAAAAAAACTACCACAGACACATGCCAAAAGACCCAAAAAGCATCATTTCATTAGTAGGCTTCTGTCTCATATGATGATTGATGCCATGATGGTCAACTTTCTGTTCAGCATCACCTGGTCTCAGTCTGGAGTCCTGTTCTGCCGTGACAGGCTCTCCTGCATTTGCTGCAGAGGAAAACAGTGGGCTGACATGGTGCATGATTTGCTAACCCATTTTCTCTGAGCCCCCTTCCCATCCAACCGAGATTGTTGTTTCTTCTTGCCTCTTCCAATTCTCTTCAAAACAGTCAGCTTTTGGGAGATAGTCACTAATCATGATTGCCAGTTATCAGCATTAATATTTGCCATATTAATTTCTCACTTGCAGATATACAAAACGCCCACCAGATCTTGACCACGTGACACACTCACCTTAAAATCTGTGTATATGGCTGTCATTCATTCAAAGAACATGGTTAAACCATTGCAGTTGTTCTTAGCTTAGTACTCAGTGTATGCTGATGGAACTAGCACACTCTGGCATTTGTGATCTTGCTGAGGGATGCTGAACTAGTCTGAGGTAGTGAAGGTGGAAATTATTCAACCCTGTCTCTGCCTAGAATATGTTGCCTAGCTTTCAGGACAATAGTGGACGGCGCTGAGAATGCAGGCTTGGTGGAATCGCAATTTGGTATCCTCAATATACTGTTGTTCGACAGTCTGTCACTTTGGACATAAGTTGAACCAAAATGAAGGTGTTAAAAAATGTTAGTCTTTATTTCCTGGGGATTAAAATGTAAGAGTGCATGTCATACTTTATTTGTGTAAAGTTGTTAGGGCTTCCACATGGAGTACTGCATTCTGTTTTTTCTTCACTTCACTATTGTTTGTTGTGCTTTTACCTGTCTGGGCCCTAAGCTCCATAATTCCCCTGATACTCCTCTTAATCCTTCAAGATGCTCCTTTTTAACCAAGTTTCTGATCACCTAACAATATGATTTGGTGATAAATTTCCTTAATTGTGCTACTGTGAAGCACTTGGAATGTTTCACTATGTTGCAACTGTTATATAAATTTAAGCTTTTGAGTTTTTGGGGAATGCAATTCAGAAAATAAATATTGTCTTTTGGAGAGGAGAGTGCTGATTCAGAAAGGTATTAAATTTGGCAATACTAATGCTGATAGCCCAAGGACTTGCTCTTATGTCTTGTGAATGTTTGTTATTGAATGGTGACTATTTGACTATGGAAGGGGACACCAAGGCTGAAATACTCCATACTCGCTGCTACATGCACTTCTAGTAGTGAATCACTGGATGTTAAAAGCAGTGAAAATCCAGACTAGATTTTTGTTTTACCTTGTTTCAAGTGTAGTGACGTTATTTATAGCTACTTACTGTCATTCTGCCTGAGCTCAGTTAACTTGGCAGACTGCTAAACAAATCCATTTGAAAGTTTTGGACAAATGTTCAATACAAAACCAAAGAATGAAAAGTACGTTTATTTAAAAGCAACAGTGAAGGGAAAATGTTCATACAAACAAGAAAATGCATTAATATCGTCATAAAGTAGACCAGCAGGATTAGTTTTATATAGTGTTTATAGTATTCATGCCATCTTGTTAGTCCATGGAGCCTTAATTCAGATTTAGTTTTTTTTTATTTGGAAGGCCTACAAATGCAACATAATTGAACTGAGGGTCACTCAGCACTTGGACTTCAATTTGTGTTCAACACACATATACACACACTATAAGCAAAATTAATGTTTGGGCGTGAAGTTATCATGAATATAAATTACCGATGCTATTCAGCAACCTCACCTATTTGTAGGGGAAATTTTGAGACAAAGTCCCAGTTTTGGCATAATGTATCCTTTTCTTATCTGAGCAGCATCCTCAGTGAATAATCTCACACTGTTCATTATGCATGTGCCAATATCAACATCCTGCGATTTTGAACAAACCCTAACCATATCGCAGGTGAGACTGACCCTAACCCTATCTAACCCTGAAATGTAACAAAAGTCCTATAGAATTTAACATTGTTCTATCACATCAAAAGTCCTGTAAGATACAATGCAGACCTTGTACAATTTACATATGTTGCTTTATTGACTTCTTTCAAAAATCTATTGCCCCCAGTGTAGTAAAGAAGAGCAAATAACATCCAATTAAGTCTGACCCAAGTCTGAACTAATAAAGGCTCTGCGTCTAGCTCAATCACACAGTGTACATTTAATGCAGCTTCAAGTTTCCATTAAGCCAACAGGAAACTAAACTCCGGTTTTCCAGGTCTAATGCCAGCAAGGCTTAATTTATGGAATTCAACCCATTTACTGATAAGGTCACTTCTCAGGTTTAGATATCAAATCATTTCTACCTTGTCAGTTATTTTGTTAAAGACATTATTGTTTCTCTAATCAGAAGAATATTTTCATACCAATAAAATTATTTACAAGAAATTAATACTATAATTAAGTAATCTTAAAAATTACAATAGCTTACTTACATAATTAATTATTTTAGTCTTTTGCAGAAATAATGGAACTTAAAATCCTGTTAGCCTGAGCTAGACATCAAACAATACATGCATTATAACAGTTTAAAGAAATACAGGTTAAACATTGTTAATATTAAGTTATATCCATGTCAAAATCCAAAAATGGCCACAGGCTGTACTTCAGAGTATTTTATGTCACTGCTGTTCTCAGCCAGGTAAAAATACAAAACATATATTGCTGTTTTCTGCAGCAAAGTACAAACTGGTTTTTGACTCCTCAGATTTTTATATGTCAAGAAAAATAGACACATAACACCGTTACTTCCAATTTAACTGCATTATCTCCTAGTTTCTATACCTCAAGGTTTCTGTATCGGTGATTAAATCCTGTCCAAAGGTGGAATGAAGATTTAAAATATGAATAACTGCCATGAAAAGGTTGAACATAAGTGGAACATGGACCTAAATTTTTTTTTGCATATATAGTAACAGTAACAGAAAAGAGAGAACAAAGTTTAATTGTCTAGAGTCATATAAGAGTATTAAAACATCTAAATGGTGAATGTATTCTAATGTAAATAACAAGGTTACATCTAATGTTGCAAATTCTGCTGAGACTACCATACAGTAAGTAAATGGATGCTTGAGTTTGAAAACTACATAAAATAAGCATGGATATTCTTTTCAACGTCACTAGTTTAATCGTATATTGATAAGCAATAAGCAGTAAGAAATTACATGGAAACATTTAGTCAGTTGTGGCAATTAGCTAATTTAGACTTAAAATTCTCATTTTATACTCAGTATGTGTCATTATTTTTTAAGTGACAAATATCATCGGAGCAGATCTACTACAGCAGAAACAAAGTTTATCTCATATATTACATTCAGAGTCCAAAGTATCTGATTACACCAAAATACAAAATAATCTTTAGTTTCATGCAGTGTCATAATCTAATAGGGTTGACAGAAGTCATATTTTCTTACAAAGGTCTGGAGACTTGTATAAAAATAGTTGGAATAAATTTATCTTGAACATATGTCTTTTTTGTTTTGTTCACAAAACTAATTGAAATCTCATCTTAAAGTAAGAATTTGGCCTAGATTTTCTAATCAGTTACCATGATCTGATTACTACTGGTCTTAAAATAATGCTGACTAAAATGCATGGGGTTGTATGTTTTGATGGAATCTTGATTTTAAACTAGCAATTTTTTAAGATCGACCTCAATAGGGCAACAAGGCAACAAAATTGACCTACACAGTTCATAAGGAAAGAAAACTGAAACCAAAACTGAGCTGACTGAAACAAGTTCACATAATGCAAAGTTATCAAAGTTGCATTGGTGAGTCCAGTGATGCAGTACAGGCAACACAAATAAAAGACATTAGGCTGAGAAGCTAAGAATAAGCAAAGAGATTATTTACTTCAGTTATTTCTTTCAGTTGGAGGTAACTTCTGGAGACATATACCAGTTTTGGTGAAGACTTTGCTCATGGAGCTCAAGTCCTGGGAGATGAAATTCGTTGTCAGGAAGACACAGTTTTTAATGATTTTGTCGCCTGAGTTTGACCTGATCTGTATGCTAGACTGCTAAACCAATTTGCAAGATCTACCTTAATTATAGTTGCCATTTAATGTGTAATTTACAGATAGTAATCCAACAGCAATTTGTTAGTTCATGTTTAATGCATGTTGATTATGTGGGTTTTTTTTAGTTCATAGGATGTGGGCATTGCTTGCTATGCCAGAATTTATAGCCCGTCCCTTATTCCCTTTGAAAGAGGGGGGTGAGATGCTTTCTTGCAGATCCTGCAGACTGTCTCATGTTTAAACCTGTAGTGCTGTTAGGAAATTCTAGTATTTTGATCTAATGAGAATGAAGAAAAAGCAACATAATTACATTACAGGGTGGTGTATGATTTGGAGGGGAACTTGCCCTGGGTGGTGGTGTTGCCATGCATCTGCTACCCTCATCCTTCTAGAGGTCAGGGTTTTGGAAGGTGCTGTCAAAGGAGGCTTGCTGAGTTGGTACAGTGCATCTTGGGTAGATGGTACAAACTGCTGTCACTGCATCAGTGACAGACAGTATGAAAGATGGTGAATCAATTGCCAATCAAGCCCACTGCTTTCTCCTATATAGTGTCAAGCTTTTTCAGTCTTTTTTGGATCTACACTCTTGTAAGGAAGTGTAGAGTGTTCAATCATACTTCTGACTCATGTCTTATAGAGAATTGGAAAGGAGTTGTTGTTTGGTTTGCCAAGCTGACTTTTCATGAAAACGTTTCGTCTCATTTCTAGGTGACATCGTCAGTGCTGCGTGGCCACCATTGAAGTGCTGTTGTTCCGTCCCGCTCTGAATTCGTAAGGTCCAGTTTATCATGGTGGGCAGTCTTGTTTCCGGTTTTGTACTGTAGTGGTATTAGATGGGGTCTATTTCAACTTGTTGAAATGATTGAAAACCAGGCCTCCAGGAATTCTTGTGCTTGTCTTTGTCTCACTTGTCCTAGTACTATAGCTTTGTCCCTGTTAAATTGACGTCCTTCTATGTTGGAGTGCATTGAAATGAAGAATTAGTCGTGCCGTTTTGCTGCCATGACAGACCGGACCAGGACAGAACAACAGCGCTTCAACGGAGGTACACAGCACTGACAGCATCACCTAGAAAGGAGACAAAACATTTGCATGAAAAACCAGCCAACTCGCCGAACCAGCCAACAACTCCAACCACAACCTCAGCTACGGATCTTCATTAAAATTGGAGAGGCTTTGATATTAAGAGATGAATTATTTGCTTCAGAATTTTCAGCCTTCAACCTGCTCTTATACCAATGTATTTAAATGGCATGTGCAGTTCATGTTTTGGTCAACAGTAACCCTCAGGATGTCGATAGTCTAATATTCAGTTGAATGAAAAGTGTAAATAATTAGATTCTCACTGGTTGAAGATGGTCACTGTCTGATACTTGTGTGATCTGAAAATTACTTGCTACCTATCAGTCCATGCCTGACAGTTGCAGTGGACTTGCAGCAATTGGACACAATGTACTAGTATCCAGAGTTGCGGATGGTGCTTAATGTTGTGCAATCAGTGAACTATTCCACTTCTCATGTAATGATGAAGGGAAAGTCATTGATGAAGTCACTGAAGATGGCTGGGATAGGCCACTACACAGCAGGACCTCCTACAGCAATGGAGATAACTAAGATAGCTAGCTTAAACAGTATTTAGTATTTGCTTTGTTTTTCTCCTCTATGAATTAAAAAAGTCTAAAATTGTGCAATTTTATGCCTTTATTCTTTTGGTATTTACCTGGGATTTTGAATTTCATTTTTTTTTTGAAAAATAAGTTACTGATCTCTACTTAAATCATAACAAAACATTCAACATAATTTATTGGCAAATTAAGCAGGAAATAACCTTCACCATTATTCATCCGTAAATGGCACAGCAACATCAAGTGAAAATGCTCTGGTTATTTAATATGGTGATCGAAAAGCTGATATCCAGGATATTCAGCTCTGCCACTGACTTCACAAAAAAGGCATGTCACTGTCAATCTCCACACTGACAGTATATTGACTAATGTGAAATTCGGGTGTTTGCACAGTTGTTATGAATTACACTCACCACCAGGAGTTGTCATTTGCGATCTAAGTATCCCTTTAACAACGTAACAAAGTATTAATGCTAATCACCCTTTCTGGTACTGAAAACTAACCATTACGAGTGTAGACTCTCATTAATTCAGGTTTTAAGTTTTTATTAATTGTAAAATGTAAAAATTTTAATTTAATGTTTTGCCTCACTTTTTGTCTAAACCTTCTTTCCCACTCTGATTATTTCTCTTCCTGGAAATTATTTGGCATTGATTTCATCCATTTTAATATGCAGTTCCTCCCCGGTTCTTGCAATGTTTGGTTCACAATGCTTCAATCTAATTCGAAAAAGCTAGGGTTATGCAGTTTCTTGCCCTGTTCACTCAAGCCCCAGCTTCGTTATTTCTCTCCCTGCACCATTATCAGCTTACCCTTTTAGCACTTGACACGCAAGTATTTTGGAAACCTATCACGCAAGGGCAGGCCTATCTGATGACAGTATCTGCTCGGTACCGACTCAGCAAAAAAAAAATCCATTGTCTTTATTTCCTTTACCAGATCAAACTGAAATAAAGATTGGCAGCTTGTCAAAGCATTCGTTAAAATATTTTGTGTTCAATCACAATTGCATTGTTGTAATTCATTGTGGATCCCACAAGAAGTATACATTCTTTGAAATATTCAGCAAAGCTGTTTTTGAATCAGCTTAATTTTTAACCTGTTTTATTTGCTTGTTATTAGCCAGTCTGTTCTTGACTTCTGCATAATGCTTAGGTCAAAGAATAAAATTTACGTATCAGAAGTTCCTGTTCCGATCACCCCCACCGAAAACATGGCATTCAATTACATGCAAAAAGAAAGGCATTTTAAAATTAGATTCCATATTCTGAAAATTTCATGTTCAATTGCAAAACAGCTGTGTGCAGTATTCATATCGATCATAGCAATATTTACAGGATGTCTAGGCACTTGATATGTGACAATTATCAGGGTGACTTTTAACTGAGTGCAGAAATCAGGGCCAGCAGACATATTTTTAAAAAAGACCGGTGGCATCCAAGATTGAAGGACATATTGCACAATTCCAAAAATGCTTCCTTACAAGGAAATGAAGGGGTAATTTTTAAACATTCCAGCCAGCTGCCTGGTGGAGAACAATGACTTCCCCTCACCTGCCATTCTGCCAGTGGGAAACTAGAGATTAATTCTGCCTGATACCAATTGTTTGATTTGGGAAATTTCTCAGCTCAACTTGCCATATCCTGAAAGCATGTCCCCCATTGGGATGTGTGTGCCAGGGAAGCAGGGGATGGGGAAAATGAGGGCAATGGGATTGTGGAGTCGGGCAGATTGGAGGTAACCACAAGGGCTATAGGAGTGCCACTATGTGGACTCTTTGAAAGGCTTGTTTCTATTCTCTGTAGTTTCGTCCCAGTTCTTTTTTCAACCATTAAGCCCTCTAAACATAACACCTCCCCACTCAATTCTCATGTCCATGCACAGCATATTCATCCCACCCACAATACTCCCTCAGTCTCTGCTCACCCACTTTCATGATCTCTTATGCCATTTATGCCAACTCACAACCCCCACCCACAGCCCCTAAAAGCACCAATGCCAACACACGCCCATGATCTATTAAACAAAATAGAGTTCTAGAAAATCTCTTAGGTTCCACAGTACAAAAAAGTCCCATTCAAATTATGTCAATATATTTAATTCCCCTCAAGTACTTAATGCGCTATATAAAAGAATAAGTACTTTTATTCATAAACACACAAAGATGGGCAATCTTTAAATAACCTATGCGTTGAGCTGTCAATTAAATTATGAACTTAAACCCCTCCTCCGAATTATAATAATAGTTAGCTGCTTTCCATAACCTATCATTAATAGTACTCTAAAAACAGCTATTCACACTGTTTGAGCAGATTTTCTTCAACTCTCAGACATAGACATTTTTTGTTGAAACAAAAAATAAGTACTAGACAAACTCAGCGAGGTCTGAGCATCTGTGGAGACAGAAAACAGAATTAATGTTTCAAGTTTGGTGACTCTTCAGAACCATTCAGACTCTTTGAAAGGCTTGCTTCTGTTCTCTGTGATTTTGAACCAGTTGTTTTCATAATTATTAGGCCCTTCATCAGAACTGGATCAGTACAGAAGAGTCACAGGACGCAAAACATTAACTCTGTTTTCTCCTCACAGATGCAACCAGATCTGCTGAGTTTCTCCATCATTTCCTGTTTTTGCTTCATATCTCCAGCATCTGCAGTTTCAATTTGTAAAGGGTTGGCAATTTAACTTTACAATACTACATACTTTGTCAGGCCCTTCGAGCTTTTATCATCTCTCTAAGGGTTATAACTCTCACAGTGGGATAGCGCCCTTGCGGCAATGAAAATGGGATCAGTTTGAACATAGCACAGAGTTCAAAGGACCCAGTTGAGTTCAGGTTTCCCTCATGTCTGAATCAATTCCTGAATCCTTTATCACACTGCCAAAATGGGAGGTGTAGCAGGACTTCCAGATTTGGGTCCTACTAGTATTTTTAAAAGTCTCTGGAGTCCCCACAGCTGCAAAAATCTGGCCCTAGATGTATAACACAGGGAAGCTGAACACTCAGTTAACATTTTGCTGCAACTTTCTAGCTGTGTCTACATCTCCCCTGCAAGTTGCAAAGTGCAAGATGTAAATTCACACCATCAATGATTTGTAGTTTCTTTCTGGACTTACGGGGAGAATCACGGTTCTTCCTGGCTTTGCACAAATTTAATTTGGAAAAAAGTTTTAGCGCAGCTTCTGGAATGGATCCATTTACAGATCACTGTTTAAGCTGCTGAAAGGAAAGGAACATGAATGAACTGTATGCAATAAATTCTCCCACCATGTCACCTTGAAATTGAATTCAAGGTCCTAACTATACCCTGATTTGCACAGTAAAGATGCCTATCATTTGAAATTGGCATGTCCTTGGGTCTTGATGAGAAGGCCCTTTTAAAATGGCGCGGTGTAGTACTTCCAGCAGACCAGAAAATTTCTTAAACCCATCTGATGGTGTTACCTCGTCATAAATGCCAATCTCAACTAGTTAAAAATCAGTCCCAACATGATGATAATCATCAAATTAAGCAAACAGACAAGTGATTTCACCTTGTAGTGATAGTAGAAAACAGATGACCACAGGCTGGTTGCCTATCATGCTCGCTAACTGTTTATGCCATTAGAGTCAGACGCAACAATAATCGGGAAGATTTCGTAGTTGGTGACCAGTCTGCTACTCACTATTTTCAACAATACTGTCAAAATTTTAAAAAAATCAGTTTTATTATTTCAAATTGAGAAAATAAATATTATAGAAAGACCATGATTTTAGAGCTTTGGAATATACTAGGTTTACTATGGTTTATAACCTTTACAAGTTAGTGCATTTTCCAGGAAGTTGTTATGGTTTAGTCATGTGACTTCCTGTATCTATAGATCCTGGGTCATACAATGGTGATTCATATCATCCAATATGGAGTTTTGAAACTCAATCAATGAGATAAATTACGATTTGAAGTATTTTGTGTGCAATAAGAAATCTGTAATTTAAGGCACTAATCCTCATGGTTCTGATAATATGACTGAACTAAACTTCCCACTCAGTCTACTATGTCAAAACTATTCAATGTAATAACTGTCTTGTGAATCAGTTACATTAATTTTGATTCATTTCACTTTAATTGTCTCATGAGGCAGTGTAAAAAAGACAGTCAGAATACTATATAATATTTTGGATATTCAAATTAAGGAGGATTTTTAAAACTACTATGTTGCAGGATATAAATACACGTTTCTTTACTTGACCACATCCCACAAAATCCTTCTTGGGGTATTACCCAACAAAGTAGTATTACCAATACTTATTTATAGAAATTGAATAAATATCTGGAAGATAAGAGTTCAGTGTGGCTGGTGAAATTGTTCATCTTGTAACAAGACCTGAAAATATTAAATAAGCATTTCAATCAAAATTTTGGAGAAGCATGCATCTCTGAGGTACTTTTATCTTTTTATATATAAATCTTACAAGGTAAAAACAGTTCTTAATGCATACCCACGCAAAAGAATACATACCTTGTCCTATGTAAAACAAAATTTAAAATCATCTATGCTATCATTCTACAATGTGCACACATGCAGAGAAAGGCAAGAAAAAACAGCTCAAAAGATTTTGTACTTCAGCACAAAAATGGAAAGGTAATACCCTGAAAGCAATCAAGTAGCTAGTGCTATGAGACAAGGCTGGTTTAAGCTGACTGATGTACTTTGAATGCATTGACAGAAATACTGTTAGACATTTTTTTTAATATTTGAAGGAGGAACAAAGTCTGTAGTTCATACCTTGAGTAGTTGTACAGCTTCGATGTGCCAAAAAGTCTTGTCAAAAGTATAAGGTAACTAACTGCAATTATGCTTTTTTTTAAAAAACTAATACGGCATTCAAAATGTAAAGCAGTATTAAATTTGTTGCAAAGTAGTGCTGGTCTTCCTTGAATGTTTAATAAATTTAATTCTGAAAGCATTATGATGTTAAGAGCAGATTTGTGCATTCCCTTTTCGCTTAGCTTATTACAGCATTGCTCAAAAATGAATACTGACTTAAGTATGGTAGGTGGCATAATTAATTTTAAAATATTATGAAAAAATAGCTCATTGACAAACATGCAACAAACATGAATCATAATTCTCTTACTCATCTGATTAGGACTGTAATGCAGAGAGAGAGAGAGAGAGAGAGAGAGAACAATGTGTTAAATTCACAATAGACCAATATTTCCCTTCACAACATATAAAAAGCCCTATGAATGCAGTGCAAAGCATCCATAATCTTTTTCCAAAAGACAATCTCTAAGAAAGTACTGTCCTCTGTTATGTTCAGTGGAGAAAAAAATGTGTATAAAATGGGAAACACCACTTTACTTTCTTTCACCAGGAATAATGAACAGAGGAAAATATAGCCCTAAATCTTTTGGACTTAAGAGTTGAGTATGTACAGCAATATTCATATTGAATTCTTCTTTTCATTGTACCTAGATTAACCAAAAATGTCATCAAGCCTACAAAAATATGTGAGCAAGATCTACCTTATCTAAGTCAACCTTTTCTTTTCTATAAGTGTTTTTCTCTCCTCCCATCCCTTTATACAATAGAATAATTCAAGCTTTCAAGCACAATCCTTGGCAGCTAGTACTGTATAATATAAACACAGGCATAAGGTAAGGCAGTTGTTAGTTTCTACAAATAAATTCAGGTCAGATGTAGATCTTCCAATGTATCTCATTTCCAAAATTGTAGGGCACAAACTGGTGACAGCAAACAGATCAAGGAAGTCTTCAGAAGGGGCCAGTGTAATCAGACTCTGCAGTGTCTTTGTGTCGAGTCTTGCAGGATGTTTAATTTTCCAAACGTCGTCTTCCTTATTCTCATTGGGAAAAGGAGCGCAAGAGCTTCTGCAATGATCATAAAGAATTTGAGTGACGTCATTCTTGCGTTAAGAGGAAATTTCTAAAACTGTTATAAAAAAGAACCTTAGGCTTTTGATTTTAGAATTGAATCACATAAAGATTGTTAAAGAATTAGACATGTTGTGGAACAATTGTAAGTGCAAGGAGTTTGTTAACTTTTGTCACTGACATCTAGACCATTTGATCTACTACCTCTGTTGCTTCCCTCCCTTACACTTGCCCACTGAGCTAAACTTCCTCTAATGCTCGCCCTGCTGTACTCTGAACTCTTTTTTTTATATAGTTTCTTTATTTCCCTCATGTTCCCTCTGTGCTTATCTTGTCCTTATAACCCACCTCTTGTTCCAGTGGTCTTATTCACATTAAACTACTCATCGTTGAATATCCTCCTGATATCGATGTGGGCCAATATCATTGCAAGTTTCCTCTCTACAGGTGTTGTTCCCCTCTCATTCAAATTTGCCATTATCACCCCTCTCTACGTCTATACAAGGACTGTGTGGTCAAGAGTTTTATTTTGAGGAGAGGGATGATAATGGCAGATATGAATGAGAGGGAAACACCTGTAAAGGGGGAAAACCAAAATGGAGCAATTACATTGCCAGGCTTGTACTGTAGGCCCCCTAACAGTCGGGAAAAAAAGAGCAGATATGTAGGCAAATTGCAGGGAAGGGTAATAGGGAAGTGATAGTGGGGAATTTTAACTTCCTCAACAATAACTGGGCTAGTCATAGTGTTAAAGGTTTCAACATGCCAGAATTCTTAAAATGCATTCAGGGCAGCTTTTAAAGTCAGTACATAGAAGTGCCTACAAGAGAGGATTTGGACTCAATTTTAGATAATGAAATTGGGTAAGTGGTTAAAATATCATTGGACATGCATTTTGCAGACAGTGATCAATAATCCATTAGATTCAGGGTTGTCATGGAATAGGACAAAGATGGGCCTGAAGTCAACGTAAATTGGGGGGAAGGCTAGTTTCAATAAGATCACAAATTAGTTGGCCAGAGTGGAATGGGAACAGATACTTTTAGGTAAATCTGTGTCAGAGCAGTCGGATGCATTCAAGAAAGAAATATGGAGAGTACAGGGCCAACATGTTCCAATACAGATAAAGGGTAGGATCAACGAATCTGGCAAACACTGGATATCAAGAGATATCAAAAGAAAAAGGGACACTTATGGCAGATACCAAGGGCTCAAACAGCAGAAGCACTAAAGGAGTATAGAATATGTAACGGCGACCTTAAAAAGGAAATTAGGACAGAAAAAAGGGAGCATTAAAGGGTTTCAGAGATAGTAGGAACTGCAGATGCTGGAGAATCTGAGATAACAAGGTGTAGAGTTGGATGAACACAGCAGGCCAAGCAGCATCAGAGGAGCAGGAAAGCTGACATTTCGGGCCTAGACCCTTCTTCGGAAATGGGGGAGGGGAAGGGGGTTCTGAAATAAATAGGGAGAGAGGGGGAGGCGGATAGAAGATGGATGGAGGAGAAGATAGGTGGAGAGGAGACAGACAGGTCAAAGAGGCGGGGATGGAGCCAGTAAAGGTGAGTGTAGGTGGGGAGGTAGGGAGGGGATAGGTCAGTCCAGGGAGGACGGACAGGTCAAGGGGGCGGGATGAGGCTAGTAGGTAGGAGATGGGGGTGGGGCTTGAGGTGGGAGGAGGGGATAGGTGGGAGGAAGGACAAGTTAGGGAGGCGGGGACAAGCTGGGCTGGTTTTGGGATGTGATAGAGGGAGGGGAGATTTTGAAGCTTGTGAAGTCCATATTGATACCATTGGGCTGCAGGGTTCCCAAGCGAAATATGAGGTGCTGTTCCTGCAACCTTCGGGTGGCATCGTTGTGGCACTGCAGGAGGCGCAGGATGGACATGTCATCTGGGGAATGGGAGGGGGAGTTGAAATGGTTCGTGACTGGGAGGTGCAGTTGTTTAGTGCGAACCGAGCATAGGTGTTCTGCAAAGCAGTCCCCAAGCCTCCGCTTGGTTTTCCCCGATGTAGAGGAGGCCACAACGGGAACAGCGGATACAGTATACCACATTAGCAGATGTGCAGGTGAACATCTGCTTGATGTGGAAAGTCTTCTTGGGGCCTGGGATGGGGGTGAGGGGGGAGGTGTAGGGGCAGGTGTAGCATTTCCTGCGGTTGCAGGGAAAAGTGCCGGGTGTGGTGGGGCTGGAGGGGAGTGTGGAGTGGACAAGGGAGAAACGGAGAGAGTGGTCCCTCCGGAAAGCAGATAAGGGTGGGGAGGGAAAAATGTCTTTGGTGGTGGGGTCGGATTGCAGATGGCGGAAATGTCCGAGGATGATGCGTTGGATCCAGAGGTTGGTGGGGTGGTACGTGAGGAAGAGGGGGATTCTGTTTTGGTTGTTATTGCGGGGAGGGGGTGTGAGGGATGAGTTGCGGGAAATGCGGGAGACACGGTCGAGGGCGTTCTCGACCATTGACGGGGGGAAGTTGCGGTCCTTGAAAAACGAGGACATCTGAGATGTTCGGGAGTGGAATGCCTCATCCTGGGAGCAGATGTGGCAGAGGCAAAGGAATTGGGAATAGGGGATGGCATTTTTGCAGGAAGGTGGGTGGGAGGAGATGTATTCTAGGTAGCTGTGGGAGTCGGTGGGCTTGAAATGGATATCGGTTTCCAGATGGTCGCCAGAAATGGAGACAGAGAGGTCCAGGAAGGAGAGAGAGGTATCAGAGATGGTCCAGGTGAACTTAAGGTTGGGGTGGAAGGTGTTGGTGAAGTGGATGAACTGTTCGAGCTCCTCGTGGGAGCATGAGGCGGCGCTGATACAGTCATCAATGTAACGGAGGAAGAGGTGGGGTTTAGAGCCAGTGTAGCTACGGAAGAGGGATTGTTCCACGTAACCTACAAGGAGGCAGGCATAGCTTGGGCCCATGCGGGTACCCATGGCCACCCCCTTTGTCTGTAGAAAGTGGGAGGAATTGAAAGAGAAGTTGTTGAGGGCTAGGACGAGTTCGGCTAAGCATTAAAGGGCGTTAGCAGATAAAATAAAGGAAAATCCTCGGTTATTTTGCATGCGCATTAAAGATGAAAGGGAAAGAATAGGGACAATTAAGAACCACAGTGGTAATTCGCATGGGGAGCTAGATGATGTCGCTAAGGTTCTAAATATACATTTTGTGTTGGTGTTCACGAGTAAGACGGAGAATAACTGTGATTTAATTAAATAAGGTAGTTCAGACAGAGAGGAAGTTCTGAGTGATCTTGCAGGCTTAAAAGTAGATAAATCTCCTGGGCTAGATGAATTGTGTCCTGGGCTGGTGAATGAGGCAAGGGGGAACATATCAGGGGTGCTGACAATAATTTCAATTCCTCTCTGGCCACAGGAAAGATGCTAGAGGACGGCCTATGTGGTACTGTTATTCAAAAAGAAAGCAAGAGATAAACCAGGAAACTACAGGCCAGTTAGTCTAACCTCAGCAGTGAGGAAACTATTGGAAGCAATTCTGAGGGACAGATAAACAAGGTGCAAATGAGAGGAAAGATCTTGTAACAGACTCTGTTTCAAGGGACAAAGAATTTGACAAACTAATGGGACTAAAGACAGACAAGTCACAGGACCTGATTGCTTGTATACAAAGGTTATAAAGGAAATGTCTGCAAAGATAATGGAGGCATTGGCCAAAATAGCCCAGAACTTACTTCAATCTAGGAAGGTACAGTGGACTGGCAAACTGCTAATGAAATATCCTTGTTCAAGAAGGGAGAGAGACACAAAGCAGGAAACTATGGACCAGTTAGCCTAAAATCTGTTGTTTTGGAAAAAACTACAGTCTATTTTTAAGGAAGAAATAAGAGCTTTTAGAAAAGTTTAACATAATCAAAGTCCACATGGTTAAGAGAAAGCATTTTAATAAATTTGCTGGACTTCTTTAAGGCTATAACAAGCAGAGTGATAAAGGAGAACTGGTAGACATAGTGTATCTGGATTTTCAGAAGATGTTCTATAAAAGGTGTCACTTAAATCTTATTACACAAGACAAGAGCTCATGGTATTAGGGGTAATATGTTAGTGTGGATTGAGGATTGGTCAACACATAGAAAGCACAGAATCAGGATTAATAGGTCTTTTACAGCTTGGAAAGATGTAACTAGTGTAGTACCACAAGGATCAGTCCTAATTATTTACTATCCACATTAATGACTTTGAGGAGAGGACAATGTGTAACGTATCCAAATTTGCTGATGACACAAAAATAGGTAGGAGGACATATTGTTTTGAGGACATAAGGATAGGTTGAATGAATGGACAAAATCTCGGTTGACGGAGTTAAATGTAGGAAATTACCGAGGTAGGAAGGATCAACAGGTAGACTATTTAAATGGAAAGAGATTCCAAAAAAAGTACAATGCAGAGGGATCAGAGTGCTCTTCTGCATGAAACACAAGAAGTTAGATTTTGGCCTTTATTGCTAAGGGTTTGGAGTTTCAAAACAAGGAAGTCTTGTTACAATGGTACAGGATGTTGGTGAGGCTGCATCTGCAGTACTGTGTACAGTTTTGGCCCCTGTATTTAAAAAAGGACATATTAGCTTAGGAGGCTGTTTGAAAGAGATTCACAAGGCTGATTCCTGGGATGAAGGGGTTGTCAAGAATTTCTAAAAGAATTAGATCTTTATTAATTCGAGTTTAGAAGAATAAAGGGTGATCACGTTGAAACATACAAGATTCTGAGCGGCTTTATAGGGTAAATGCACTGAGGGGAGTCTCAAAGTAGGGGACATAGTTACAAAATAAGACAACATGAGTTAGAACTGAGATGCAAAGGAGTCTCTTCTCCCACAGGGTATTGAATATCTGGAATTCTCTACCTCAAAGGGTTGTGGCAGCTGAGTCACTGAAAGTATTTAAAGAGGAGGTAGATAGATTTTTGAAATATCATGCAACTGGCAGCTATGTGGAGTTGGCACAGAAGAGGAGTTGAGGCCTGGGGTAGGCTTAGGGGCAGAATAGCCTTATCCTGCTCCCATTTCTTAAGCTGCTATCTTCCAATGTTCTCACTGACATCATCTAAAAGCAGAGTGTTAGTTTTCAGATGTACACTGACAGCATTCAGGTTTACCTCATCACCACCTCTCTCAACTCCTCTACTTTGGTTAAATTATCAGACAGCTTCTCTGACATCCAGTACTGAATGAGCCAAAAATATCCTCCAATTAAATACTGGGTCCCCATTCCAAACTCTGATGCCTAGCTAGTGACTCCATCTCTTACCCTAGCAACAATCTGAGATAGCCAGTCTGTTTGTAACCTTGAGGTCACATACCCTGAAATGATTTACTGACTTCAGTCACACCATCATCAGGACTGCCTTTCTCCTCCTCCATAGCATTACTCAAAAATCGTCTCAGCTTGTCTGCTGCTGAAATCTTCCTCTATGTCTGTTACCTCCAGACTTGATTATTCCAATATATTCCTGGCTGGTCTCCTACATGTTTCACTCTATAAGTTTGAAGTTATCCAAAATTCTGCTGCATATGTCTTAGCTTGTTTTAAATCCCATTCAACCTTGTGCTCACAACTTTCTGCTCAAGAAATATTTTGATTTCAAAATTCTCATCCTTATTCTGAAATCCCCTAAGCCTCACCCCTCCCTATCTCTGCAATCTCTTCCAGTCTCAACCTTTCAAAATACTTGCATTTCTCTAATTCTGGACTGTTATGGTCCCTGATCTCAAACGCTTCACCACAGATGACTATATGTGTTCAGCTACCCGTGTCCTAAGGTCTAGAATTCCTCCCTACCTCTTCACCTTGATTTCCTTCCTTTTAAGAAACTCCTCAAAACCCACATGTTTGACTAAAGTTTTCGTCATCTGACCTAATACTTTCGTAAATGGCTCGCTGCATCTTTTGTTTTGTGAGACTGAAGTAAGGCTCCTCAGAATGTTTATTACGTTAGAGGTGCTACATAAATACAAGTTGTTTCTGTTATTGCTTGGTTATCGGAATGAAAATTTGTTTCTTACCTTACAAACATGTCATGTTAGGAAATGAACAAACAAGACAGCTAGGCCAATGTTCAACAGAATGACCATGGCAATCATAATGGTATTAGGTCCCTGAAATAAACATAAATCATTTGTCAACATTCTGGGTGTATTGTACAACAAAATGTACAGCTTGTTGATTATAACATTTTCTCACTAATTATTTCAAATACGTGCAAATAATGTTTTTAAAATGTTTATATTCTATAAGTACTTAATTTTGCCAATTATTTATATGCAATTCCAAAATTAAACTGTTTATTTTCTGTAAGAATCCTGTAATAAGAAAAGTAATTCAGAATTCTGGAGTTTTAGCCATCCAGCCTCCCACTGTCTGACATGCTTGCAATGATATTTTCTAAAGCAGTAGATAGATCATGACAGGTTTATTTATATAAAGGTTTTTAAAAATATTTTTGAAAAGACCATGTACACTTTCTCTTATTTCCTTTGAACATATTCATTGCAATGCCATTCTGGACATTTTAAACCACATATGGTATTAAAGCAGTGCTACAGTTCAAACATTAGTCAACACCACAAGTTTAATTGATATCATGCACTTACTAAAAGTACTTATTGTAAACATTATGTGTGAAAATAATTCCACTGTTAACTTTGTTGGCACGGTACTATTAAATATAACACTTTGATTCTTTAATACTTCCCATACAGAATGAGATTTACATAAGTTGAGATGAAGCATTATTGAACAGGACATAGGATGTATCCAGCCCTTAATCAGAAGGATAATGGCAATACAATGACATTTATATTGCTTGTGCCACAAATTGTGGATTTCTAGCAACTTGGTTCATCCAGAAAGGGCTCAAACTCATGTTTATCTAATGTCGGCTTTCTATTAAGTCTAATTTTTCATTCTTCCTGACGAAAAGGTAGATTGTGTGTTTTTGAAATAATTCCAGAAATAAATCTGCCTGGTGATCATATTTTAGAAGCAAGTCAAACTTACATACAGACTTGGTAATCCGACTTAGAGGGTAGATCTGTCATTGAGCACTGAAATACTTCCTAGTTGGCTTCAGATAATTGATAAAGCATAAATGCGTATTGTGGCCAGAGCTTGAAATAATGTCACAAAGCTGTTCACTACTTTGAGCTGATTCATCTCCAGCAGTTTGTTCTGACAACTGATGTGAACACCAGCAAGGACCTAGACAAATGATGTATCTATCTTTTTATAGGGAGCATCTATGCTATATATTGAACAAGCAGAAGTCCTGCAGTTCAGTATGAATTTGCAAATAGAGGGCTCTTCTTTGGAAACATATACCCGAAATTTTTGTGATCAAGATTTATTTTTGTTAAAACCAACATGTTAAAGGTGAAAATATTAATCAGACCTTTTCTGTTTTTATAAAAGTTTGCAATGGTAAATGATGGCAAAATTGTCCATATTAGCTGTAATTATGCCACTGAAACTGACAGAGTTTGTTCAGAATAATATGGACAGTGCTCCTCCAGAGTGTGCTGTTGAGGCATCCCCAGACTATAACCTGAACAATCAAGGAACTGCTGAGAATTGCCCCTTTTATACTATTTTTCTGACTGCAAAAATCATTGCTAAACCCAATCTTGTAAATGAGGCATACTGGATTTTTAAACAGCACACTAACTTCATAATTAGTGCTAAGTAACATAATGGACCCTGGTTTTTTAATTTTTAAGAAGAAATATTTCATCTTTTTATATTTGTGAAATGTCAACTTTCTCCATTATGATAAAATTAACGTTTGTAAGTAGTTTTAAACTTAGACTTAGCGATTTTTTAAATTTACTTTTGGGATTTCGGCATTCCAAAAATAAGAAATAAATTTTAAATGTAATCAAATATGAGCAGAGAAGAATAAACTTTTAAAAATTATCTTTGTTTCTAAATAGAAAATAATATTTAGATGTGCACTTGTGATGCCAAGCATACAAAGCTACAAGCCAAGTGCTGGACAATGGGAGTAGAATAGTTAGGTGGTTGTTTTTGACCAGCGTAGACTCAATGGGCCAAAAGGCTTTTTTCTGTGCTGTAGTCCTCCAGTAAAGGGAAAGTCCCATAGTCCTATTGGACCATTGGGTTGGTCTCTTAGAGAGCGTTGACTGGAGGTGCTTTACTTCCAGGCAAGGGGAGATTGAGGAAGACAATCTTACAAGGCACTGTCATTGATCTCACACTGTTGGCATCACTCTGCATCACAAACCAGCCATTCAACCAACTGAGCTAATCAACCCAGTGTAAACCCTCTATGACTCTAAAGAAAGTCATACTTATAGATACTTTCTTAACAACCTGCTCAGAGATGTTATAACATATATTTGGAGAAGGTGAACTTGAACATGGACCTCTTGGTCCAGAGACAGGCACATTCACAGCACCACAGAGTCCTGGCTGTACTTAAATTACTTCATTTGAGAACAGTAGTACAGAATTACTGACTGCTACTCTGATCAACGTGGACAAGATTCAAAATTTGTGTGCCTCAGGCAAAGCAATCTCACACAGGTTGTCTTAAATAGGCTTTCATGATATTTTTCTGTATTTGCAACTGTCTGAGCTGAATGTCTGCATAGGAGAGGTTGTGTTGTGCCTTATCAATTACTGAGGTCACAAGGAAAGTAGTAGCTGCAGCAGACGTCAATTTAGCAGTCATCCTATTTTACCAAGTTTCAGTCACATCTTGGATGTACCTGTTGACTGCTCAGAAGCCAACATGTGCAATATGTAAGGTTTGTGTGTGGAAGTCAGGGAAAATTGAAGACAACAGATGGAATCTAAATGACGTGGGCTATGGTGAAAAATCAGGCAGAATTATCTGAGAAGTCCGGTGAGATCTCTCTTAATGTTAGGAGCAACAAGAAGTATTCTCCGAGAGTTCTAGATAGGGAGACAAGATTCTCACTAGTGAGTGGCGAGGTGCCTATTAATGAGATTATTGCTTATTGTCTCATTAACACCGAATCTCACCTCATTAATATATATTTTCCTATTAATATATATTTTCCTATTCTATATCACACCAGATAGAAACTGCATGCCAAGAATTCCCAAAATGAAAGTCTGAATGGGTATCTGGTAACTCCAGCTCACCACTTGCTCCTATGAACTTCCATCTTTGATACCCAACACCAACACCAACATCTTAGCACATGCTTACAGGAGTGACTTTCTGTACCCCCTGTTCACTGAAGCAGGACCTGTGACCTTAAGGAGTCGTGAAGGTGACAACTGCATTAAACTTTTATGCAAGGTGCTCCTTTCAGGGACCCACCAGCAATCTGTGTGGGATTTCTCAACTGTCCACCCACAAATGCATCAAGAATATTACTAATGCCACTTGTGCTAAAATCACACAATTTCATTTAATTTACCTGTGAGGTGAGTGCTGCAGCCCAGACAGTAGGTTTTGGAAATATAGCTCACTTTCCCCGTGTGCAAAGTGACAGTACACACTATGTGCTAAGACAGGCATATCACAATGCTGCACAATTCATCAATAAAAAGGATTCCATTCCTTCAATGTGCATGTGATCTGCGATCTCTGGTATCATTTCGTATACATTTGTGCTTGGTAGCCTGGACCTGCCATGATTCCCATACTTTTGAGAATTTTTTCTGTGTTTGAGGGTGCAGATGTCTTTCAAGAATGGTTATTGGGAATCAAGGGCTATCCACTCCAATGATGGCTGACAACTCCATTATGCACTATTTGAATATTTTTCCATCCCTGATGGCCCCAGAGTGAACAATGATAAGGTTGCAATGGGCAGTGAGGACAGAGTGTCTGTCACTTAGTTGGGATTCTGAAAAAGGATGCTGCTGCAGAATATTGAAATGTGTGGTCTGATGGGGAAACAGCAATTAGGGTAGGAATGTGCAGTTGTAAGTGCAAGGAAATGTCAACTATGCCACCTCTATGCTGTGACAGCACTAGATTGGGCCGTGCTAAACCACTGACAATGAAGGGAAACTCCAGACTGCCAATGACCAGGTGCGCAGATGGGGTTCCAAGATGGTGCCAATGTCAGGAATGCTGGTCTTTTCCAGGATATCCTGGCAGTGGCAAGTTGCTCCAGCTATATTGAATGGTAGAATTTGGCCAGCATCTGATGAGGGGTGCCACAGATGGGTGTTACATAGTTAATTAGTTGAGGTTGGGATGATTATGCAGGAAAACTCACTAGGCCTCATTGAGAGAAATCCTCCATGAAATTTTACAAAATGTCATTAGTCATAACCCAACATTTACTTTTCCTTTATTCTGATCAATCAGTATAGGTTCTAGGCCCTTCAGTAGGCTAGATGTAACAGAATCCAGATCTGAACTCATTCAAAATATCTTTAAGTCACCTTGAGCTTTTTTAAAGCTTTGTTGCTCTGTCAATATAAGGAAACTGGATCCTTAGGTGTATCAAAAAAATAGAAAGGCCATTTTGAACAATAATCAGTATATAGTGATTTCAAATGGTTCAGTGGAGTTAGGTGTACCAACATGAAGAATATTATACTTGCTGAAGTTTATTCTACCTTTTCATTCTGTAATAGTTCGCATAGTAGTATGTCTCCACTGCACTGAAATTTTCACAAAATTAAGTATAGAAAACTTTTCCACACTTGCATGCATTTTGGAAAACGTAAGGGTACAAGCTTGCGTCTTAACCCGGTAAAAGATCTGATCCATCATTTAATTCAATTCTTAAATATATCAAACTATTATTGACATGATAAATGTGTTCTATTCCATGGAACCAGCTAGCAAAGGATAGAAATGAAGACCATCTTTAAACACTTGCATATTTATTTAGACTTGAACATTGCAGCATATGCCTCCTAACCCAAGAACTACATTTTCTATCTGTATCTATTTATAGGGGCTCAAATGAATCCCCAGTTAGCGCCTGCCACCTGTATGCAATTAATATCCAAATCAACAATGTGGCTTTGCTTTGCCCCCTTAACATGCTTGGATTTTAATGTCAATGTAACAATATACTTTGAGGGTATTTATCTAGCTGTTCTAAAAGCCAAATTGTATCATAGGAGATAACAGTTTGCAGATCAGTTTGTAAATCCATGTATTATACCCATGGCTCTAATGAAAAACTCACCTGATCAAATGGTGCCACGTCTGCTACTTCTTTCCCTGCTGTGTCAGGTTGTGTTATTAGTTTAGGTACTGGTTTTGACATCGGTTTAAGCCCAGGCTTGGGTTCAGACTTAGACTGAGGTCTGGATTCTGGCCAGGGTTGTGAGTGTTTTTCCTGTTTAGGAAGCGGTACTTTTTCTTGCATTTGAGGCGCTGGCTTTGGTTCCGGTTCAGGCTTTTTTGCTTTGATCTCTGCTTTTGGCTCTGGTGTTAAAGGTTTTGCTGGGTGTGCTTCTTGCTTAACTGACAATAATTTTACAGGAGTTTCATCATCCACTAAATCTAAAGGAGGAGGTCCCAATTGTGTCCGCACAGCATAACTGTGGTAGCTATCATGGAATTTAGCATCATGCAGCTGATGTGGTGGGATGGGTTCTCTTGCTTTGATCGTTTGATTTGTATTAGGCTTACTTTCAATTCTTTCCAGAGGCTTTATGTCTAAATCATAGTTGTTTTGTAGTTGCTCCTCCAGTTTAGTAGGGGTTCTTCTGTTGTTCTGGAGACTGGAGGTCCTGAGAGGATTTCGGTCATTGGCAGATGACCTGTTCTCAATTTGCAAGGTCGATAAACCAGAAGGTGTTCCAGGATGACTGGTGGACCGGTTACTTTTATTTTGCTCACCATTCCAGTTGCCAGGACTCAAGTGGCTTGAGTCCTCCATCTTGGGATTTGATCCTCTAACTTTTCTAACCTCTGGTGGTGTCTCCAAAGGACTTGGAGAAGGGGTGCCAGCAGGAGAGGACTCAAGTGGAGTTGTGGCTTTCTCATGGAGTCCAGGGCTCTCTGGAGGTGTAGGTGGAGGCTCTTCGATTGATGGAGGCTCCTGGTCTGTAATTTCTACATTATTTCCATTTTCTATCAGTTCCTGAAGCAATCTTCTTTTCTGATATTCAGGACCTGTAAAAGAATATTTAGCTGTTTAGTACAGTTTCACAAAATGCAGATGGCTCAAAATTATTTCAGTATAGTAACAATGCAAACTTTCATAGCCCAAAAATACAAAGATTTATTACATTTAATCTCATAACCACTGGGTGTAGAATACAGCATATAATTAACAAGTTTCTACACCTAATACCAGCATACACTCACTAGAGTTTTTCAGTTCCTTGTCATGATGTTTTACTTTCTTTAACTTTGCAGCTTGAAACAATAGCCTACTTGAAATACATGTGTAATGAAATAATGAGATTTGCTCCAATTAATTATGAGTATTCTGTTGCAAAAGCATAAACCAAGATCTAAGAACAAAATCAAGCAAGTCATTCCAGATTCTTTGTAAGTAACTGCTAAGACCTCAGCTTAAATATTGTATCCAATTCTAGCAACCACACTTCAGGAAGGATGTTGCAGTTTAAAAGTGGTGTGGGGGTGGTGGATGGACAGGGTAAACTTACTGCTAGGGCTGTAAGACATCATTTACATGGGACTGAAGAATTGGATTACTTGTCTTCAACACCTGTCCCTAAACTACCACGGCGTTTTCAGAATTCGCCAGCAACATATTTGTTAACTTTAATCTTAACTATTCTAATAATCTCCCAACCAACCAGCCTTCCACATTGCTCTCTCCATCAACATTAAGTCCTCACAGACCAAGTTTTGTTCATCCATTATCCTTGTGCTCAAACGTGCTCAACCTTAGCTCTCAGTCCAGCAATGCTACAATTTTACATGGTTTTATCCGCACTATCTCTCTAAAATCACTTCCACTCTAAGGTTTCTGTGCCCCTTCAATTCTGGTCTCTTGCACATCCCTGAATTTCCTCACTTCAGCTCTGATGACCATGCCTCAATTCTAATTTCTTCCCTAAACCACTCTGTCATCTAGCTCTATCTTCCTTAAGACATTCATGAAAAACAACAAGTTTGTCCAAGACATTGATCATCTGTCTTAATTTTTTTAAGTTTCTCGATGTTAAATTTTGTTTGATAATCACTCATTGAAGTATATTGGGACATTTTAACATATTAAAGGTGCTTAATGTAAAATTGTTGTGGTTGAGGGCAGATTTAATCAAAGAGTTGAAAATTTTGAAGTGTTTTGATAGATATGTGCAACAGGAAATTGGCAGCATTAGTAGATGTGCGTGAGGTGAAATATTTTACTGGTAGGTATGAGTCCCAAATGCTGCTGGATGAGTGACGGAGGTGCGATGGATGCACTGAGGAGCATGAGAGTGTTGTGTTGTGCAGGAAGTGTCACATGAAAGTACATTTATTGTTGTTGACTACTGTGTGAAGTTTCCCTGCCAAGTCCTAGAGTTACAACTCTGGAAACTGACCTGGCTGGGTGCCTGTTAAGAGAAATTGTTTCCAGTGGTAGAAAGGTTACCAGAGAACATGGATTTAAGGGTACTGACAAAAGAACCACAGGCGAGATTTAGAGTTTTTCTTTTAATTTTATTAGGCATCAACTACAGGAACGGGTGTCTGAAACAGACTAAATCATTACTTCTGAAAGGAAATTGAGTAAGTCCTTGAAGGGGAATGGGTATGTGGAAAGAGAAGAGGAAAGGGACTAACGGGACACCTCTTTTGAAAAAGTTAGCATGTGCATAATTGTTAAATTGTCTCTTTTTGTACATCATGATTCTATGACAGAATAATATTTTCCACTGCCCACTGTCTTTATTCAGGATACTTTTCTTATCCCATTATCACTCCATTCAATGTTACATTATGAAAGCTTCTGCCATTTAATCTTTTCTGCCCTCTCCCTAGCAAAGGCCTTCTCTTTATCCCACACTCTTCCCTGTTACTTTTCTAATTTTTAACATTTCTAATTTTTCCCAGATTTGGTCAAAGATCTCAGACCTGAAACAGCGAGCAGAGATCTCCCAGAATGCAATAGGAGGCAAGGGGAGCTGCAAAAATATTGGGAAGCTTTGTTGAGATTAGAAAACCAGCAAACTGATTAATTGTCTGATGTAATTAGGGGCCATTTAAAGTTCTAGCATTTGCCACTGGTAGAACAGCTTCTTGCCATGTGTGGAAGCTGGTACTTTAGTGAAGGTGACTTCCTTGTGACAGTCCTAAGTGAAATAACTTCACAGAGGCCAGTATCGTGTCAACAAGTCACCCTTAATTTACACAGAGATTCATTAATTCATTAACTGATCCAGCTCCCTCAGACCCAAATCTCAGAGTGAGCAAAACGTCTGACACTCTGTTCCTATCTGTCAGCCAGGGCTCCCTGATTGGACCAGGTTAACAACCCCAATTGGGGAACTCATGGCTGACCGCGTTACAATCAGCACACTAAGGTGCTAGGGAATTAGTGTCAGAGTCAGAGATCCATGCCCCTAAGAGTTACTGGCAGCAAAGACCATGTTCAAAACGCAAATGTTGTCTCTTGAGGGGTTTCTTCACCAATCAGAAGGAGATAGTTCTGAAGAAGGGTCACATGACCTGAAACATTAACTCTGATTTCTCTCCACAGATGCTGCCAGACCTGCTGAGCTTTTCCAGCAATTTCTGTAATAGTTTTCACCTGTCTAGGGGTCACTCCATTTTGAGTCATTCTGGTGTTCTCCTGTCAGCAAAGTCCACCTCTACTTGAGGTTAAACCAGTAGGAGGAGCTCACCCAATATCCTTAATTAGATGGTGACCTCAGAGGTAGCCTTCAGGAAAAGACATTTCCCAAATGCATCCTGGCTCAAGAGCTAAGAGTAGGAGAAAATGGATGAACTGTACTGAATGCTACCCATATAATGTGATAATGGGCTTAGGAGTACCTGAGAGTAGTGACTGTGTTAAAAGCAATCCCTGTCATAATGGGATTGGGTGTGGGGTGGTTAAAAAATCATGGAAGGATGGAATCAGGCTCTAAAGTTATTGAACATGATGTTGAGTAATAGAGGCTGTCGGGTCCCCAAGTAGAAAATGGGACTGTGGGATGGCAATATAGACCATATTTTATTTTCTTTTGTTTTAATAATGTTGTCTTGATTTGGTTTTAACAACAAAACAGATTATTAAGCAAAAAGAAATTAAGATAAAATAGAATAAACCAAATTATTTACATATGATACAAATTTAAGGATCTCAAAATACATGGTCAGTTCAATCTCAGTAATCCTAACAAAACGCCTTGAAAATTCAAATACCAGAGAAAACTCGCTTCGCTATCACAGAGTGGATTTGACTTAGCTGTATCTTCAATTCTTGGTTTGGAAAACCTGATCCCCTTTTCCTAGACCCTTCATATAACTGAGTGTAGACATCTTCAGCTTTGAATAACCCCTTCAAAGTTATACCCAAATACCTCTGGTTTGGAACTTCAAAATCAAACTTCTTATACTGAAGTAACCTATTGTGTAACAGTTCTAAACTATCTCCCTTCTTTACGTATAACTATTTTACACATCCAGCTTCAGCCAAGAAGAAAACGGCTCAAGTTGAAACCCAAAAAGCTTTTTCCAAGCTATGGACATTTCTTCTGATCAAAAAAGAATTATGTCTGACCTTCTACACTGCAAGCATAGTGTACAACTATTTATTTTCTTCGCTTGCATAAACACTCTCAAATGAACAAATTCCCATTAGCCTCCACGAACTATACATCTCAAACTATTTTTAAAGATATTTTTTAAATGTTTACAGAAATGCTTACAAATTAACATTAAATGAATCCATAGATACAATAAAACTGACATGCTACTATTTAAAAATCCAGAATAAATGGCACTAACACATGTATAAATCACATATCTTACAAGACTTCCTATATAAATACTGTGGCTACAAGAATGGGTGCGAGGCTAGGAATCCCAGGTTAAGTAACTCAACTCCTGATTTTCCAAAGTTCATACATTTACAAGGCGCAAGTCAGGAGTGTGAAGGAATACTCACTTGCCTGGATGAGTACAGCTCCAACAACACTATAGAAGCTTGATAGCATTCAGGACAAAGCACTTTATCTCATTTATCTTTCGCCTCTGGATTCTTTAAAAAAACAAATCTCAAAATGAAAAGGGCAAAAGATTGACAACATGGGTGACACGGTGGCTCAGTGGTTAGCACTGGTGCCTCACAGCACCAGGGACCTAGGTTCAATGCCAGCCTTGGGAGAATGTGCGAACTTGACACAGACATTCTCCCCGAGTCTGCGTAGGTTTCCTCCGGGTGTTCCGGTTTCCTCCCACAGTCCAGAGATGTGCAGGTTAGGTGGATTGGCCATGCTAAATTTCCCGTAGTGTTCAGGGATGTGTAGGTTAAGTAGATGAGCCCTGGGAAATGCAGGGTTACAGGGTTAGGATAGGGGGTGAGTCTGGCAGGGATGCTGTTCGGAGATTCGTTTTGGACTTGTTGGGCCGAATTGCCTATTTCCACACTGTAGGGATTCTGATCAATGAACATTTTGCAATGGAACGTGGTGGACTAAAAAAAAAATCTCTTATGCAGTCTAAAGTAAACTGTCACGTACAAAGGTGGAAACCAACGCTATCGAGAGAAACAACAAAGGGGTCAGGGAGACACAAAAGCTTTAATTTATGATGACTAAGTCTTGAATTGAAATAAGGTGAAGCATAGCGTCCAAGTAAAATGCAAACATTAACTGTATGACACAGTTAATAACAGGTGGGCCTGTACTCACTGGAGTTTAGAAGAATGAGAGACAACCTGATTGAAATGTATAAATAAGATTCTTAGGGGGCTTTGTAGGATAAATATTAAGAGAGAGACTCTCCCGCAAGGGGAAGCAAACACCAGATGGCAAAATCTCAGAGTAAGGGGTCACCTCAGAACAAGGGGTCAAAGTTAAGACAGATATGAATTTCTTCTCTCAGAGGATAGTGAATCTCTAGAATTTTTTCTACCAGAGACAGTTGGGTTGTTAAAATATTCAAGACAGAGAGACAGATTTTTAATCAGTAAGAGAATCAAGGGTTATGGGGAAACGGCAGCAAAGTGGATTTAAAGGTTATCAGATCAGCCATGATCTCATTGAATGACAGAGCAGACACAATGGGCTGACTGGCCTATCTCCCCACATGTTTTAAGGGTCTTATGAGATATTTTAATAAAAGATGGAAAACAAAAAGGCTACATTTTACCAGACTTTAATTAAGTCTTAATTTTGGTAAGTTTCTCTCAGTGAAGTCCAGTGATATTTCTCACACCATTTTCTGAAATTCACCTCCTTATTTTCCTTCTCACCAGAGGCAGAGTACTCACCACTGTCCAGACTGCCTGAGATTCCTAGTACCAACCCCATTTTTAAAAACCAAATCCTGCATCAGGTGAAAATCTGCCAGCCAGGAGCTGCCCTTCACCATGCACTCACTTTTAAATTGTGCCAGAAGGTCGTATTCCAAAATTTTGACTAAAATGAAAAGAAATCATGCTTCCTCTGATCTGCTCCCTCTTCTTCCTCTGATCTTTTCTTCTCCTATATCTCCTTTCCGCTTTCTCCTATCCTCTCCTTGTGGATGTTAGCAAGAATTTCCGGCAACTAATTCTGCTCTAACATTGTCAGAAATCAGTCCAACAATTTTATTTGAAAACACAAGCTGTCAGAGCTTTGCTCCTTCTCCAGGCGTTAGTGAAATGGTATCAGACACAGAATTTATAAGTAAAAGATCAAAGGGTCATTTCACTGTATTAAACAAACTTAAGATGCTGTTACCTCTTTAATCAGTTAGATGGTTTTAATTGAGTAATATGTCACCGAATTCCTTTCAAGTCACAGTCCTGAGAAACTAAAGGTTTTATCAGTGTAAAGAAAAGGTGACATTTTAGGTCAGACAATGCATGTTAGGTGTGAGGCCTTGTTTAGAATCTGTGTTTCGGTTTGGAGTCAGACTGGTTTTATTTCTAAAGTAGGAATTTATAAAATGCCACATTGACTGAATGTCAACAAATTGTGTGCACTTTGAACAAAATAGAATGTGTCTGCAAATACAAATTCACCCCACGGATTTGTGTGTGTGTGCATGTGAGAGAGAGAGAGAGTGTGTGTGTGTGCGCGAGAGTGACAGTGTATGAGTGTGGGTGTGTGTCTATGTGTGGGAGAGGGAGTGTGTGGGTGTGAGAGACAGTGCGTATACGCATATGTATGTGTGTGTGTGCACGTGGTGTGTAGGACAGAGCGTGTGTGAGTGTGGGTGTGTGTCTGTGCGTGGGAGGGAGAGAGAGATAGAGAGTGTGTGTGTATGTATATGTCTGTGTGTGCCTGTGTGTGCGGGGAGGCAAAGAGAGTAGATGGGTGTGTGTGTGTGTGTGTGTGTGTGTGTGTGTGTGTGTGTGTGTGTGTGTGTGTGTATGTGTGAGAGTGAGGGATAGAGTTTGTGTGTGTGTGTGTGTGTGTGTGTGTGTGTGTGTGTTTGCACCTGTGTGTGGGAGGGAGAGACAGTGTGTGTGTGTGTGTGTGTGTGGGGTGGAGGGGGAATGTGTGTGTGTGTGCACTTGAGAGACAGTGCGTGTATGAGAGAGGATCTGTGTGTATGAATGTGTGTGTGAGTGTATAGAGTATAGTGTGTTGGGGTCACCTCTATAGTGACATGATGCCAAGATCCCAGTTGAGGTTGTCCCCATGGGTGCCGAGCTTGGCTACCAGCCTCTACTCAGCGATTCTGCGTTGTGTATCCTGAGGTCCACCTTGGAGGACGTTTACCCTAAGATCAATTATATTCTGATAAAATTAATCCTAGTGCAATTAATTAATTCTCTCAGGGTAGTGATTTGAAAGGAATTTGGGGATTTACATGTACGTATTAATCAGTTAGAAGGTTTTAATTGATTAAAGATTTAACAGCATCTCCAGTTTGTTTAATACATCCTCATCAGTGGTGTGACCCTTTGATCTTTTACTTATAAATTCTGTGACTGATACCACTAACACCTGAAGAAGGAGCGAGGCTCTGAAAGCTTGTGTTTTCAAATAAATCTGCTGGACTGCAACCTGGTGTTGTATGATTTCTGACCTTGTCCACCACAGTCCAACACCAGCACTTCCACATCATCCTGTAACATTGACATTATTCAAAGAGACAAAATGGCCAGATCTAATTCTGTGGTATAATTAATACTGTTTTTTTTTGCCTTGATGACCATCAAATCTACTCTTTAGCAATGCTGTTTTAGGTTCTTTTGCTTAAAGGTTTTTGACTGTGCAGTAAAGCACTGCTGCTTACCTATACTACTTATTGGAGTGTTCTTCTGTGCTTTTGCGGCTATATTAGGATTTCTTTACCTGCAGCTGAAATAGAAGTTTCCCACTTTCTGCAGCAAAAATTGAGTTTCCCATTCTTTCACAAGAAAGTAAATTATTTTTGCAGCTAACTTCTGTAGAATACTTAGAAAGCCCATATATTCCAGATTTCCCATTCAAAAATTTCATTAATCACTTTTCATTTGTCACTATTAACCCAAGTAAATATCTGGGTACATTTGAAAAATATCATTTGGAGGTAGATCATTTTTATTCTAATCTGAGTGCAAGTAATAACTATGTATTTGTAACAACATCTTTTCTATAGCAGGGAGACTAGAATTGAATGCAGTATTTCCAAAATGGCCTACCCAAAGTCCTGTACAGCTGCAACATGCCATCCCAACTCCTATACTCAATGAATTCACCAATAAAGGCAAGTGTACCAAATGCTTTCTTCGCTACCCTGTCTACCTCTGACTCCACCTTCAATCAACTATGAACCTGCACCCAAAAGTCTCTTTGTTTATCAGTTGCTGGAAAAGCTCAGCAGGTCTGGCAGCATCTGTAAAGAAAAATCAGAGTTAGCGTTTCGGGTCCGGTCACCCTTCCTCAGAACATTAACCAGAACCGAAACGTTAACTCTGATTTTTCTTCACAGAGGCTGCCAGACATGTTGAGCTTTCCCAGCAACTTCTGTTTTTGTTTCTGATTTACAGCATCTGCAGTTCTTTTGGTTTTTATTAAGTGTATAAGTCCTGTCCTGATTTGCTTTACCAAAATGCAACATCTCACATTTTTCCAAAATAAACTCCACCTGCCACTCCTTGGCTTATTGGCCCATCTGACCGAGGTTGTGTTGTACTTTAAGATAACCTCCTTCACCATCATAAAGCTGTGCAAGGAGAGTGAGCATTCTATCCACTGAGCTGTTGGATATTTAGCTGATAATTTATTTAACAGTTCCCTCTTTCCCTACAGAAGAATCATCAAATTTGCAGAATAATTTACAGCATTTTAAATCAGAAAAATACCTGGCTGGTAAAAAGTTGGAGACAGCTCCTTGGCGGTTGCCCTTGCAATACTGGATTCATTACTTGCAGCCTGTGAAGCCTGATCTGCTGCTTCAGCCTTGGTTTTTGCATGTGAAGATCTTAAAGAAAATATTAAAGATACTTAGACACTCAGATTTAATGCACAAAATAGAATTTAAAATAACATATAATTCTTAACTGAATCATTGCCATTTTCAATATCATTAAAAGGATGCTAAAGAAGACATTGTTTAAAAATTGTTAACACCAAATCATAGTATTGTCATCAATCCCATTCTTCCGTTATAATTTTTGCCACAGGAGAAATATTCATCTTTAATAACTCAGCACAATTCTGAAATAGAGAGTTTGGTAACATCACTGTTGCTTTTCCTCCTCATTTATGCGTTGGGGTCAAAAATTAAGAATTTATTATGTGATGAATCATTAAGTCCAAACAAATGTCATTCAGTAATAGTCACAAGCCATTAGTAAACTTCCAGAAAATCTGTTCCACCTTTATAATAACAATGGTGTATGGACACTAAGTTAAAAATACAGCTTTCAGTAAGTCATCATGGAGTAGCCAGATTTCATTAACTAGCAAATGTTGAACAAAACTTCACATGTATAGCAAAACATTTATTTCAAAGGATAAAAACACACAACTGTTAGAACGCCACTAATTCTTTAGTTATCCTTTACTCCTCTTGGTACAGTTTGATGAACAGAAGTGATGCTTATTGTCTTATACATCATTTGTGTTATATAGTTTTATTTTTCTATATTTAATATTAACTTGCAATATTAACTTTTTTGGCATTCATTAATGCAAGCTGTAAATTTGAAGAAGGGAGCATTAAATGTCTATTGCAGTCGACTTTACCCCAAAATCAACATCGAATATGGAGATTTCCACTAGCACTAGTTCACATGGAATACTAGATGTAGTAATCCAGGTGGGATAAATAGGAAGGAATGATATAATACTGCCCCCCCGCTACCAAAAACATTGTAAAAATCAATGCAATAGATGTTTGGTTAAAAAAATAAATATCCTGTGATTCAATTAACATTTACATGAAGTAATAAACATTAAACTTAAACATTCATCAATTAAATTATGGTGATCTGAAGTCTGATTCCAATCACTGTTCCTTAATATATAATGGAAATATTAATCTGTATCATTTTCTGTCTTCCTTTGTTAGCAGGGAACATCGCGACTCAAGATATGAAAATTGGATATACACTGCAGGTTTTCCAGTCACTTTGCATTCATGAATTCAAAAGTTTTCTCATAGAATCTCTAGTGTGGAAACCGGCCCTTCGGCCTAACAAGTCCACATCGAACATCAGAGTATCCCACCCAGACCCATCCCCCTATAACCCACCTAATTTACACATCCCTGAACACTATGGGCAAGTTAGCATGGCCAATCCACCTAACCTGCACATCTTTGGAGTGAGAGAGGAAACTGGAGCACCCAGAGGAAACCCACACAGACACGGGGAGAATGTGCAAACTCCACACAGTTGCCTGAGGGTGAAATCGAACCCGGGTTGCTGATGCTGTGAGGCAGCAGTGCTAACCACTGAGCCACTGTGCCGCCCCCTAAGCCTGAAGATTTTGCGCACAGCAGATCTGAAAACCCAGCAAAAAGTGCATGCAGGTGGCACTCTCCAATAGGCACATGGATCACAAAATTTGGCTCATTGGCTGGTGCTGGTACTACAGAAGTCTGAATCTAAAAAGATTTGCTGTTACCCTGGCACAGCCTGTGTAGTGACCCCAAATGAAAGGACACTAGCCCACGTGTGCAACGTGTATCGAAGCACAAAGTTCAGAATATCACAACACCAAATGAATTCTAACATTGATTTGATGCACAATTTATCATTTTGGATTGCACAGGTTCTGCCAACAATTTCTCTTAATCATTCTGTATTGAATATATGTTAAGGGCTCTCAGCTCCTCCCCCAACAGTGGTATTTGAAGGGCTAAAATTGGAAACTTTGGGTCAGATGCTTTTGAATTTCATTTGCATTGTAGATTGATGAAAATACTATGATCAGTATTATCAGGCAAGTTTATGTTGAACCAATTTCTGGGGAAAATTGCTGCGATATGTCAATATTTGCTGTTTCTCTTGGGCTGCAGCATGACTTGATCAGTCAGCAATGAGTTGCATGTAGTCATCGTGTTAATAATTAGGCAGCATAATGTTTATCTCTATTTGGATTGGACATGGGTTGTCCGCACTTCACAATTCCCATACTCAGTAATCCAAATTTTTCACCATGAGGTCAGATAATTATCTCAAAAGGAAAATATTTATGCAAGTGAAGAAGGTATCAGTACAGTGCATAGGTAAGCCACAATGTATTATCTCAATTTGATTAAAATTACATAGCGAATGCATTCAGGGTCTGGTTGCAGATCTGCATCTGCTCCAAAAGCTGATCAGTTCTTCCCTTCCCTTGTGTATGAGGTTTCTTTGAAATGCATCCATTAGTTTGAGATATATTGTTTACAGACAAACAAGATTGAGAACAGTCCCTTCACTTTCATTTAGTTGTGGAAGGGAATGAAAGGTTGCTTCTAGATCTTTAGTTATTTACAAATCTGATTACTGATTGGGGAATACAAATAGTTCTGGATGACAAATAGAGTGCCGTTTTTAAACCAAATCTATTGTCTGACAAAAAAATTAAAATGAAGCATCTCAGATGTTAGAAAATGCTGATGTTCAAAAGTTACCAAAGAAAAAGCCAAAGTTGCTCTGATTAATGGAACAACTTATCTGAAACACATTAATATGTGCTGATTAACAGCCAGTCATCTGATTGACCCTTATGAAAATAGTCAGCCATTGAAAAAAAATCCATAATAAGGGAATTAATTTCTTCAGAATTGAAACATACAAAATAAACAGCAATTCCCGTGTATTGGAATTTTGTTTCAATGTACTGCATTCTGTTTAACTTAGCTTTGTTTATGTGAAAAATATATAACTGCATAAATCACTATATTGATGACTAGTTTCAATTCTGGCAAAACCAACTAAATTTTGTTGGGGAACTTGAACTCATCATTCACTCCTCATGTTGAGCACCTACTCAAAAACAAGCTTGTTTTCATCCCAAGTTTATAAAAGATAGAAGTTGACAAGCAATCTTTTCCACTGGGTATATTAACCCCAAGTGGACTGATATTAGTTTTACTGCTTTAACAGAAGTGATAAAAAGTGATCAAGTACAGAAAGAGACCATGCAGCCCACTGCCTTTTGTTAAACCTTCCAATCAGTCTCACTCCCTGATTGTTCCCCGTAGACCTGTATTCTTTTTTTGCCTTCAAATATTCATTGAATTCCCTCATTAATGTAACCATGGAAACTCCTTCTACCTTCCTTTCAGATGTTGCATTCCAGATCACAAAAACAACTCACAGTGTAAAACATTTTCCCTCATGACTTTTCTGGTTCTTTTGCTCATCATTTTAAAACCACACCCTCTGATTCCTGTTCTGCTATTGGAAATAGTTCTTCCTTATTTACTCTATCAAAACCATAAATGATTTTGAACAAAAACACAAATTGCTGGAGAAGTGATGATGAGTCACTGCACTGGAAACATTGACTCTGTTTTCTCCAAACAGATTGTGCCAGACCTGCTGATTTTCTCCAGCAATTTTTGTTTTTGTTTCCAATTTCCAGCATCTGCAGTTCTTGGTTTTATTTTCATGTTTTTGAACATGTCTGTCAAATTTTCTTTGTCAAATTATACCGATTAGAATAATCTTATGGCTTTTGCATTTTATTTAGCATGTGAATAGACCTAAGCAAATAAAATTCGAGTAACTAGACTGTGCAGATTTCACAGCAGGGGGCCATAGCCTGCTGTCTGCTACTTCAAAAGCTTGCTGCCTTACACTGTTCCCAATGCCCTATATGCAGCTCAGCCAAAAGAACACCTACTGATTTCACAAGCACTCCCATTTCTATGTGGTGAAGATTCAAAAATGAAGTGGAAAAAAAACACATTAGAAGTGGGGCACCTCCATATGTCACTATATTGACTAAATGTCCACTTAGCCTCTCATAATCATATCCAGGTTGACATCTGTTCCTATGAGGGGATTTATCATCCATCCTGTAGATACTGTTTTCAGTATGCCCCACCAGCCTTGGAGTCTTTCGACCTCATTTCCAAGATGGCAAATGCTGGGGAAAGGAAGTCCGATTGTTGTCCAGAGTACATACACAACCATGACACAAATTACCATTTTACCAATTCCAAATGCCTTAGACAATTTTTGTCAATTCTGAATAACCAAAAACTGTGATTATGTAGCAAAGCAATGGAAGAGCACATAATGCAATCTGCATTTCATGCCAATATGACAGTGATAAAGAGCAAAGTACTATGGATGCTGAAAATCTGCAACAAACACAGAGAATGCTGGAAACATTCAGCAGGTCTGGCAGCATCTGGAGAGAGAAGAAGAGTTACTGTTTCGTGCCTAATATGACTCTGCTTCAGAACTTAATTCTGTTGTCTTTACTACCTCACACTCCTGCTAAGCATCTTCCCTCACTAACTTGCCACAACCACATCTGCTCAAACTACTTATCCTTATTGCCCTTTGTGTTTTCTGTTCACTCACTTGGGCTGTCTCACCACCCTTCCTGATTGACATTGGACCAGGCCCCTTGACAGGCCATACTAACCCTTGACTGTTCAATGCTGCCAAATATGACAATCTGCCTGGCTATATGTCTGCAATAAAAGGCATGACATGGCAAGGCAAGGCAGAGATGTGGTGAGTACCAACGTAGGTGTAAAGTTAGTGAACATTAAGAAAGCAAACTAAGAGCCTGAGAACTCAGTGCACAATGCACCAGAAAGAGAGAGCTTACCAGGTGGGCTGCAGCTGAGCAGAACACTATTTAAAAGCAGTAGCACAGTGATCTTTCACTGAATCCAGAGGCAGAGCTTCTAAGGCAATGTCAGAATTTGAAAAGTGCCACATGGCAAGAGCAAGCAGCTGACTGGGTAAGATCGGGTGAGTATTTATATTATTTTTAATTGCTTATCAGTTATAAGATCCTTAGTGTGGGTTTATAGTTTGTAAGGGCATTAGTGAAGGGGTCCAGAGAAGAAGGGCTTAGAATAATATTTGAAGAGGTAATTCAAGGAGGAGGAGAGCTCCACACCATGGTGTGCTCCTTCTGCTCAGTGTGTGAAGTCTGGCACAGTTTCAGTGCCCACGGCCAAAACTTGTACAGGAAGTGTCACCAGCTGTAGCTCCTGGAAGCCTGAGTTTTGGAGTTGGAGCAGTGGCTGTTAAGATTCTACAGGCGGGGAGGAAATAGATGACCACCAGGCAGAGATGGAGGACTAGGCAGATAGTGCAGGAGGCCCTGTGGCCATTCCCCTGCAAAATAAATATACTGCTTTGGATACTTGGAACAATAACCTCTTAGAGGACAGCAGCAATAGCTAACCACAGGAATAGGATACTGAATGATCAGCAATGATCATGGGCCTAATGACCTACGTCTACTCCTACTTTGTAGATTTCTTTGAGATGGGTGGCTGTTCCTGAATACAAAGTGGCCTGGCAACAACATTGCAATGAAAGGTGTCAGAGAGCTCCAGAATGCAGGTGATGGAAGAATGCCCCAGAAAGCTATGGAAATGCATCGTGAACAAGAGGATTGCCAAAGAAGTGTGGCTGGGCTTCACTTTGTCCTTTTGATCAATGCTCTGAAACTACACACAGACAATATTGATATTTTTAAGAAGTGAAGTCAGTCAGCACCCTTTGGTATAAGAGACGATGAGTGACATAAATAGGAACCTGGAGAAAAGGACTTGAGACAAGCTCTTTAGTTCACAGTTAATGGAAGACTGGAGCAATTAATATCATTAACTATCTAAAAATAAGTCAAGTGGTTTAGAGTGACTTGTCTGAAAACAACTTTCCAAACAGAATGTCCAAATTAATCCTTCCAAATGTACTGGCCTTTGAAGAACTTTGCAGTGATGTTGAAGTGTGTTACCTTAAAGAGATCGACATGGATTCAGTGTATAAATAACAGCATTTTGGAAATGGTTATAACTTACCCTGAGATGAAGTGCAAAGATGTTCAGAGAAGGTCCACTCAACTCATTCCTAGAATGACTGTCTCATCTTTGGAAGGAAGTTTGAACAGGTTGGACATATCCCCAATGGAAGATTACAAGAATGAGAGATGGTCTTGCTAAAACATATCAGAATTTGAAGAAAGCTGACAGGATGCATTTGGGAGATTGTTTTCTCTACAAGGTCTCTCTTTTAAGATGGATAGAAGACATTTTTCTTTCAGAGGTGATTAGTATATAAAATTCTCTTGCCTGGAAAGCAGTGGAGGTTGGGTTGTTAAATTTATTCAAGGCAGAGAGGCGAGTTAGACTTTTGATAGCAAGGAAGTTAAGGATTACAGGGGAGCAGGCTGGAAAGTGAAGTTAATACTATACCAGATCAACAATGATCTTATTAATTAGCAGGCTCAAAGGATAAATGGCCTTCTCTTGCGTCTAACTATTGACAGACCAGCAAGAAGTATCTAAAACTTTTCAGCAAAGCTCAAAGCGAAAGAAAATCTCAAACACAAAGAAAATCAGCACCAATATATTTTTCATATCATGCAGCAATGTTCAGACAACTTATTTTCTCCATAAAGCATGAGGAAATAAGGCTAGAAGTGGAAAAGCAGGACTTCTGATCTGCATCAGAAGAACGGAAAGACAGGACTTCTTCTTGGGAACAAAATCCTTCTGTATGTCCAGGAGTGGACAAGTATAAAATACGAGTCAATCCCATGATGCATACATTGACTTTTTATTGACGTTGTTACTAGTTATTGTGCCATATGTTCTATATCTTACTATAACAAACAAACTAGTTGTTAGCTCCCAAAAATGGGGCGTTCCACTCCCGCACATCCCAGATGTCTTCCCATTTCAAGGACTGTAACATCCCCTCCGGTGGTTGAAAATGCTCTCAACTGCATCTCTTACGATTCCCGCACTTCTGCCCTCACATCCCTTCCCTCCAATAAAAATAAAGACAGAATCCCCCTTGTCCTCACATATCACCCCACCTACCTCCGCATCCAACGTATCATTCTCCGCCACTTCCACCACCTACAATCCAACCCCACAACCAAAGAGATATTTCCCTCCCCACCCCTATCTGCCTTTTGTAGGGATCGCTCTCTCCACGACTCCCTCATCCGCGCCACACTCCCCACTAACCCCACCACCCCCCGGCACCTTTCCCTGCAACTGCAGGAAATGCTACATCTGCCCCGACACCTCCCCCCTCACCTCCATTCAAGGCACAAAACAAATCTTCCACATTAGATAGGGGTTCACCTGCACATCTGTCAACTTGGTTTACTGCGTTCACTGCTCCCGATGTGGCCTCCTCTACATCAGTGAGACCAAATGGAGGCTTGGAGACCATTTTGCAGAGCATCTGTCCTCTGTACGCGATAAACGACAACACCTTCCTCCCCCCTACCACTCCCTGGGTGACATGTCCATCCTGGGCCTCCTCTAGTGTTACAATGACGCCACCGACAAAATGGAGAAGGAGCACCACATATTCTGTCTCAGGAGCCTACAGCCCAATGGCGTAAACATGGATTTCACCAGTTTTAAAATCTCCCCATCCCTGGGCTCATCCCATGTCCAATCCTCCCTCTCATCCCCGCCTCCTTGACCTGGCACATCTGTCGATCTGGTCTCCCACCTATCCGCTCTTCCCTCCTCACTGACCAATCCCCTGCACTCACCTATCACCATCCCACCTACCTTCCCCAGCCCCACCCCTCTTCTCTCTATTTCTTTCTGAGCTCCCTTCCCCCTCCCCATTTCTGAAGAAGGGTCCCGACCCGAAATGTCAACTTTTCTGCTCCTCTGATGCTGCCTGGCCTGTTGTGTTCCTCCAGTTCCATGCTGTGTTATCTCTGACTCCAGCATCTGCAGTTCATGGTATCTCTGAGTTATTAGTGCAATTAGGATTATTTGTGAATGCATTTTCTCAGATGACCGCTGCTTTTATATTGTGATATTTCCTACCTCTTAGAGTATATGGTACTGGGTAATGGTTAAATGAGTTAGTGTTAAATGAGTTAGTTCACTGCTATATTTGCTTTGTCTTGAACCAGTCTAGTGATTTGAAGGAGAGGGTACACCACTGTAATGTATCTACAGAAGAGGTACTATTCTTTAGGTAAAAAACAGCATTCTGTGTAATATTGTATTTTCATTTGTGCAAACTCAGACATTCACGTTTGGCAGCAACTTCTGGAACTGGAAGTCAATGTTGCGAACAGTTTCAGCACACCGATTGCCATGCACAGACCTTCAAGGCAGCTATATGGCTGCACAGCTTATAGAGAACATTGATAACAAGCTTTATTGTTTGACAACAATAGGTACAAGAACTTTTGGTAAGGCATTATTATTAGGACCTTACTAGACTATAACAAGATCAACTATGATCTTACTGAATGGCAGAGTAGTCTCGAAGAACCAAATGGCCTACACCTGTTCCTACATCCAACGTTCTTAAGCATTGCCAGACTAGCAAGAAATATCTGAAAAATTTTAATGACTCTCAGAGAAAGCTAGATCACAAACATGAAAAGAAAATCAGCTCCTGAGTTAGCAGATTCATGTGTTCCTTCCACCCACCCAGATTGATTAACATTTTTGAAGCATATATGGATGTTGTGCATGGGGATCCTGCAAAATCTGAGAAAATGCAACATTCTGATGGGCAATTCTCCTTTGTATGGAACCCACTAAAAGTATTCAACTAAATTGGAGAATTTGGGCAGTTCAGCTGGAGTTAATAGTTACTCACAAAAAGTTTGATTTTAGAAAACCTAATCTAAGTGACCCAACAGCTTACGTAGCACATCATTATCTATACACTCCCAATTCGCACAGACACATTCTCCGTCTCCCCTTAGGATTTACTACATCTCTGCCACCAGACCTGAATGTTCTCCCGGGGCCTAATCCTTACATCCCCTTTTCTGGGCCAGCTACTATACCCAATCCCATGACCTGACATAGCGTATCAACCCACCCCAACATTTGCCACCTACCTCAACCTAAATACTCCATCACTCACCTGGCTCCCTTTCCACCTGGCATTCTAACCATTACATATTTGGTACCCTGACTGCACACTGAGCTCATAAGTATTTTTAATCAACCTGTTCAGATATTTGACATGACATGTATGTGGGGTAGGTAGGACTTGAACCTGGATCTTTTAGCTCAGAGGGAGGGAAACTACAACTTCACCACAAGAACCCTCAAGAGTACAGCTTTTGTTTTTAATATAGCCTGTTCAGATATGTTGTGACATATCTGGAGCAGGTGAGACTTGAACCTGGACCTTCTGGCCCAGAAGTAGGGACATTAACACTGTGCTATAACAGCCCTCATACTTACCTTTTCATAGGGTTGACTGTGATGCTCAATCAAAAGAAGGAAGAATACTCCTGTGAAAAAGACAACTTAATTTGTCTTCCTATGACTGTTCCACACTACAAGGGATACATCAGAATTCAAGTACGACTCCACATTTCTGTTCAGAATCTCCAATCAGAAATGCAAAGCTCCGATTTCATAAAAGACAAGGAGTGGAATGGCAATCTTGGTGTGATTGCCACTCCTTGAAAAATGTGGCCCACAGTCTTTAACGTGGGATTTGAACCATAAACTTCTGACTCAGAAGCAACTGTGCTAAACTGAGCACATATTAACACCTAATTAAACAAATATAGCATGGAAAACAATGTCAGATTGTTCAAATGACACGTAGTAAGTAGAAAATAGCAATAGTCTGTCAACAGTTATGAAAATTAATGAGTATTTTAAGTACAAAATTAGTATTACTCCTGCAAATAGATTTATCTAAGTGTGTCAATAATAAAGACAATACCATCAGAACATGCTTTCAGAAATCAACAAGCAACAGCTTTCTAACATCCTTAATATGAAAATAATTGGGATATTTTATGTTTATTATTGCATGAAAAGTTCCAACTAATTCTCTGGGGATTGAATGGGAAGTGCGTAGCAAACAAAAAAAAGGTGACTATGAATGAAGAATGGCTTTAAATAGAATAACCTCACAATGCACTGTCATCTCAAAAGAAATGCCTCAGGGTTCAGAGCTGAGTCCTCATTTGTTCATTAGCAATTTGGAAGTCATCCAAGGAATTATATTTGCAAATGACACAGTCAGTAATCTAGAAAAGGGGCATGGTTTGCACTGGGATAAGGAATAGATTGGAATCATGATCTGAAGATTTGCAAATATTCTGCAATACACATAACTGTGCAGTTATACACATTAGATGCTCCATAATCTTGAATAATGCCCAAAGTTGTGTAAAAGTCAACTCCTATTTTATTTGACCAAAAGAATCATTAATTTTACTTCAATTCATATATATGAATTTTTAGCCAAAACCTGCGAACTCCTCGTACTTTCCACCCACTCATCAGTGAAGGCAAACTCTCCCTAATGCAAACCTACTTAATACAATCATAGAATAGTACATCTTTAACAGATGGTTGTTCAACTCCTTGGATTTGGGCATGTCAACATTTACTATCATGGCTACCATATCAATGGTGCGTGTTTTATTTCTGCCAAGCCTACCTTCTAAAATGGTAACATGCATCAAAGAGGAACAATGAATGAAAATCCCAGTTCACGCCTAAATTTGTTGAGACTGCAGAGCAGTCAAATAATTATGCAGCAATTAGAGGACTCAAAATAAATGAGAATGATGCTGGAAATATATCAATGAAAATCACCAGAATGGACTTGAGAGTTTCCAGCAAATTTGTCTCAATCTTTGTCCTGAAACAAGCAACAAACTTAGGACTGCAAATTTCAAAGCTAGCCTCAGAAATATGTTTCAAACCAGATTTATGAGAAACAACGTTTTATTGGGATAGACAAGCAAGATTTCATAGTGTCGCATGGCTGAACTAAATAACAGGCTTATCTCATTTCATTGGCTTAGGACATTGACAAAATTATGATTACAGATTGGAAACATGGATAAGGCTAGCAAAAGTTTTAAGTTGGGGAGAAAACAGAAGATAACTGGTCATGAAAAGAACAGAGTTGTTTACGTCTGATGGGACAAAGCTTAAACCAACGGTGATATTCAGGGAAAAAAATTCTCCCAAAAAGATCCACTCCCATATGGAGTAGTCATCCACATTCATGATAAAGGATAGATGAAGGTAGCTTGAAAATATGGCTGAGGAAAATGTGGGATTTCCAACAGGGAGAAAGACCTTTCATCTAGAACATGTTCAGGTCATATCTTGTTGGTGACGTTGTCGTTGAAGTTGGATTGTGAAACACTGACATTGCAGTGACTGCAGTGTTCTAACCAACCTTGTTCAGCTATTATAGATGAAAATTACTGCAGATGCAGATATGAAATTACATAACATAAAGTCTTCAATTATCCAGGATTAATTCAGTTCTTAAGAAGAGTCATACTGAAAATGTTAAATGCTAGAGATCACAGTGGGTCAGGCAGCATCCATGGAGAGAAAGCAAGCTAATGTGTTGAGTCTAGATGACTCTTCAGAGCTAAAGTCACAACGAAGAGTCATCTAGACTCAAAACTTTAACTTGCTTTCTCTCCATGGATGCTGCCTGACCCGCTGTGGGGTCCAGCACTTGTTGTTTTCAGTTTTTGTTCAAGCATTGTATGTCTCTCTAAACAAGCTCTTCAGATAGCATGAGAAAAAGAAAATGCATTGACTAGTTGATTAGAAGAGAGAAGACATTCACCAAAGGGGGCAGTAGAAGAGCTGTGATGTTAGCAATTCTGGCTGAATGGGTTTTAGATGTTTGGAATGAAACTAGAATAGAGATTGCTGTAGAATCATTCAAGATGTGGGTTATCCAAAGCACTTTGAAACATAGAACATAATCATTTGTGGAATGCTTTGGTTGATGATAATGTATATGGTGATGAAGATGGTTTGTATGATGCTGTCTGTCCAAAAGAAAATTAGGGCAAATTATTTGATTCTTAGGATGAGCACAGTAGTTTTAATGGATTAAATAAACATTCAAAGTATGCTCTAGCGCAAAGTAGTTTTTTTTTCTTCTGTATTGCAAACAAAGAGTGAAATTGTGTAAATTTGTAAATACAGATTTTGTTTTTGATGAATTCGATTATCAATTTCTGCACACTAAATTCATTAAATTTGGTCTCGGTGTAGGTTTTCTTTCATAAATGAAAATATTTTTGGCTCTTTTTGCACTATCTCGGTATTAAAACTATGATGGTGAGGTGAAGGGACTTCAACTTCCACAAAAATTATACCCATGCAAAGGTTGACCCCGTATTTTTAATAAAAATTTTTAAAATCTTTGCTTTTACATGTATATATGGTAGGCACAAGATAGAATATCAAACTTTTACACACAATGTAGTGCTGACAACTGGCTGAGTTCAGAGATTCTAACAGGCCTTTTGCAATTACTGGGCTGCTTGAATAGTTATACTGCCAGAGCAGATCCTGGGCTACTTTTGTTCAGCAAGGTTTACATTCCGTCTGAAAGACCTGGCAGAAAATAATAACAATAGGGACACCTGGCTATTCATAATTAATGGGCTTGATATAATAGGAAAGCTGTATGAAAATATGAAATTACATAACATGAAGTCTTCAATTATCCAGGATTAATTCAGTTCTGAAGAAGAGTCATACCAGACACGAAACATTCAATCTCTCTCCACAGCTGCTGCCAGACTCGCTGAGTGTCTCCCGCATTCTCTGTGTACGATCCAAGATTAACTGTGGTTCACTGAAGATTTTTCATCTTTGTCATGGGTGTTTACATTTGATACTATTTGAGTCATCATACACTGAAGATATTTTGAACTCCGAAACTGAGCCTCTGATTAGTCAACTTGTTATCCAAAGTACATGAAACAAAAATCCTTTCAGTTAGCATCCAGAAAACTAAGATCCTCCTCTCAGCATGTCACCTCCCCAATGTTGATTAAGATCAATAGAGAGGTCCTGAAAAATGCAGACCATTTCCCATGGGTGATTCCTCGCGGCAATACCAAACATAGATGATGAAATTCATCATCACCTACAATAGGTCAACTTAGCCTTTAGCAGACAGAGGAAGGGTATTTGAGAACCACAATCTCAAACCCACAGCTAAGGTCACGGTCTACTGGGCAGCTATATTCCCCACGTTTCAAAGATTTGGAAATCTTACAGCAAGTACTCAAAGCATTAGAGAAATAGCACCAATGGTGCTTTCACAAAATCTTCCAAAACTGGCACAAAGGCAGTCCACAAACAATGTTCTATTCCATGCCAATATGACCAGCATTGAGGCACTAATCACTCAGAACTAGCTCCACTGGGAGGGACATAGCATTTGTGTATGACACCAGGCTTCCAAAGTACTGCTCTGATCAGAACGCAGTCTTGCAAGGAGAATCCCAAGATCGGTAACACGTTTCTGTGCACTTCCTGATAAAAGGTGAAACATCACCACCATTTCATGGGAGCTCCTGGCTTGTGACCAACCAAACTGGAGGAGGTTCATTCAGAAAGGCACAAAGCAGGTTGAGAGATATTGTGCGGAACATGGATTTAAAGTTGAGGATATGCAGGCCATGTACAAACTTTGAAACCCCTCAGCAACTAAACCCTTTAAACATCACCTGAACTAAATGTGCAGACTCTGCAGATCACATTAGATTTATCAACCAATGCAGATTCCATCTAACTAAAATGGAAACAAGTCATCCTCAACCTGAGAGACTTCCGGATTAATTAGCATTATTAATATTAATAATACTGAACTCTATAACACCAGGCCCACTGCCTTGGCTTCCATTAGGAGCTAGATGTATTTGAAGTGTGGCCTGAGAATCAGAGCTACAGAATTCTTGTTCTACCTTTGACCTGAACTCCACTCAAACGCTGAATGGCTGCTCAAGTATAGAATTGTGAAATTTAAATTAGCCTTAAATAGGTTATCTGGGAAAGGACAGAATTCAGAAAACATCTTTCCCATCTGTAGTTAGTACACAAATCAATTGTGAATGGTGGCTTTCCGAATTTAAGCTAGGACATTATATCTACGCTATTTTGAAAAGTTTAATGCTGCTGTTAAAATAGCAGAGGAAGAAACTGGATGTGCAGATGTTAAGTATTTCCATGATTTTTTTAATACATTATATTTTCCAGTATTGTCAAATATTGACATTAACTAACAAATCTGTGTTCTTAAACTTGTTTTTTGACTTGGAGGAAATAAATCCATTCTATCCACAGGTATTTAATTAATATCATTATTTGATCTGACTCCCAACAATACAAGGTGTATCAGCTATCACATCAAGAACATATTTTACAATGTTTAAAAATCCAACAACCCAGAATTATTTTTTGAAATGAAAACAGAGAAAAACAGAAGCCGCCACAAAACTTCAGCTTGTTTCTGTTGACATCCGTATAATAATCATTTAATGGTTCTGAAGTGAAGGATAATACAGCAAATCACATAAAAAGGTTGTTAAGAGAAATGTTTGCATTTGAAACTCTAACCATGATTAACGCATGTCAACAGTTTGCATCAATCAAGGATAGTGTGAATACTGTAGCACATAATCTGCCACATTTATTTCAAATTGCGAATGTTTCTCATTAATTGTGCAAGAAAGAATGTACTTGAGATTTAGAGATAATAAGGTGTAGAGCTGGATGAACACAGCAGGCCAGGTAGCATCAGAGGCGCAGGAAAGCTGACGTTTCGGGTCTGGACCCTTCTTCAGAAATGGGGGAGGGGAAGGGGACTCTGGAATAAAGAGAGAAGCGGGGGAGGCACTGATGGAAGGTGGATAAAGGAGCAGATAGGTGGAGAGAAGACGGACAGGTCAAGGAGGCGGAGATGGAGCCAGTAAAGGTGATTGTAGGTAGGGAGTTAGGATGGGGGTTGGTCAACTGAAGGAAGACAGACAGGTCAAGGAGGCAAGGATGAGGCTGGTAGGTAGGAGGTGGGGGTGAGGGTTGGTCAGTGAGGTGGGAGGAGCGGATAGGTGGGAGGAAAGACGGACAGGTCAAGGAGGCGGGGACGAGCTGGGCTGGTTTTGGGATGAGGTCGGGGTGGGGAGATTTTGAAGCTTGTGAAATCCACATTGAGACCATTGGGCTGCAGGGTTCCCAAGTGAAATATGAGGTGCTGTTCCTGCAGCCTTCGGGTGGGGTCGTTGTGGCACTGGAGGGGGCCCAGGATGGACATGTCGTCTAAGGAGTGGGAGGGGGAGTTGAAGTGGTTCGCGACTACAAGGCGCAGTCGTTTGTCACGAACCGAGCGTAGGTGTTCCACAAAGCGTCTCCAAGCTTCCGCTTGGTTTCCCCGATGTAGAGGAGGCCACATCGGGAACAGCGGATACAATATACCACGTTAGCAGATGTGCAGATGTTTAATGTGGAAGGTTTTCTTGGGGCCTGGGATGGGGGTGAGGGGGAAGTATAGGGGCAGGTGTAGCACTTCCTGCGGTTGCAGGGAAAAGTGCCAGGGGTGGTGGGGCTAGTGGGGAGTGTGGAGCGGACGAGGGAGTCACAGAGAGAGTGGTCCCTCCGGAAAGCAGATAAGGGTGGGGAGGGAAAAATGTCCTTGGTAGTGGGGTCAGATTGCAGGTGGCGGAAATGGCGGAGGATGATGCGTTGAATCCGGAGGTTGGTGAGGGAGGTACGTGAGGACGAGGGGGATTCTGTCTTTGTTGTTGCGGGGAGGGGGTGTGAAGGATGAGTTGCCGGAAATGTGAGAGATGCGGTCGAGGGATCTGGGATGTCCGGGAGTGGTATGCCTCATCTCGGGAGCAGATGTGGCGGAGGTGAAGGAATTGGGAATAGGGGATGGCATTCTTGCAGGAAGGTGGGTGAGACGAGGTGTATTCTAGGTAGCTGTGGAAGTCGGTAGGTTTGAAATAGATATTGGTTTCCGGGTGGTTGCCGGAGATGGAAACAGAGAGGTCCAGGAAGGAGAGAGAGGTATCGGAGATGGTCCAGGTGAACTTAAGGTTGGGGTGGAAGATGGATGAACCATTCGATCTCATCGTGGGAGGACGAGGCGGTGCCGATACAGTCATGAACTGTTCAAGCTCCTCGTGGGAGCACGAGGCGGCGCCGAACTTGAGATTTATGTTTTTATTAATTAAGAATTTTCACAGCATTTTGCATAATCTCTCAATGGTCAATGTATCTTTGCAACTTGAAATTCATCAACATCCAACATTTGATTTTGAGTCAGCCTGTTCTACTTCACCACTCCACATAATTTGGAAAGCATCAGGTCACAATCCTGAACAACTTGAGGCGCCAACATTTTAACTAACTCCTTGACCTTATTCCCATATAATTGATCAGCTGCTCATGTGAAAGGAACAGTTGACTAGCTGCAAGCTTGTTAAAGTTGAACTACCTACTATTTACTGAATGGAAGGCATGTAGAGGGGAAAGAATTTTTTTCAAAGCCTCTCAACTGATGAAGGAACACAGAAGAGATCAACTACTGCTTGTGGCGCCTGAAGAAACACTCAATTCTCCTGGCTATGTAAAAGAAAGTTTAACACTCCCCCTCAAAGCCACTTCCATTCTCAGAGTACCTTTCAGTAGGGCCTCCTACCCAGTTGGGCCTCCTACTCAGATCACAATTAAAAAGTAAATAGAGATCCTATTGATCTAATATGACCATATTTTACGTACATGTCCAACACAGTCAGGCACTTTATGAACCAATGTATTTAAAATCCCTACAGACTGAGAATGGGGTTAACTGGCAGCCTCCATTTTAATGGCACTTACACATGCTCTGTGCCAGACTTGGGGTGTTAAAAATTTTCCTATTTTCATGTTCTAAATCTTAATTGCATTGGTGGGTGTGTGGGTGTGGAGGAAGGGAAGAGACATAGACATAGCAACCTTACCACACAGCAGACTCCATCTTTTCTGTACTCCTGTAATTACTTTTTCATCAATGTCCCTCAGCAAAATGATAATAGATGTGTGTTTGATGACTTTAAAAAGTTTTGATGTGAGCTATTCTCAAATATCAATGGTTAAATCTCGTGATTTGGAGCTGCAGAGCATGGGAATTTTGTAGAGAAGCACAAATGGAGCCAGGAGAGTTAAAAATAAACCTGGACAGTGACTAACCCTTCAAGCTCAGTATATTAGCAAAGTTATGTAAAAGTAATCTGCATATCATTTTAAGAGTTGGAAAATAAACACTTGCTCCACAATGCAGTTAGTAGCACGATAATATAATTGTCCGTTTGACCATGCCCACCAGGAAACATTTCCTTTTAATACCTTTATTCTCAGGTTAGCAACTAATTTACTGCAGTCATACAGGAAATACTTCCATAGGCTACAACAGATGAGCATCCAGTTCAACATGCATTTAACACTGGTATTTAATAATAAGATTATTCTTAATCTTAGATTTGTTCTTGTGATTTGTCCACCCTAATTGCCCTGGAGATGAGATTGCGGTGATGATCATCTGGTGATGGTATACCTATACAGCTGTTAGAGAAGAAGTTACAAAATTTTGATCCATCAACAGTGAAGGAACAGGATTATAGTTCAAAGTCAATATGATGTGTGACATCCAAGTGTGTGTGGCACTCAGACTCCAATCCATCTACTACCCCTGTTCTTCTAGGTGGTAGAGGTTGTGTGTTTGGAAGATGGTGCTGAAGGAGCCTTGGTAAGTTGATGGAATGCAACTTTTACGTGATACACACTGCTGCTTCTGCGCATTGGTGATCAAGGGGGTGAATGTTGAAGGTGATGGATGAGGATGATAAAGTAGCTGCTTCGTCCTGGATAGCACGAAGTTCCTTCAGTGCTGTTGGAGCTGCAATCATCCAGGCAAGTGCAGAGTATTTCATTATACTCATCACATGCTGTGTGTACGGTGGCAGGCTTTGGAGAGAGAACAGGCAAAATACTTTGTCAGAATCCCTATCTTTAACCTGCTGTTATAGTATTTTTCTGGTTTCTAATCCATGTTAGGCCTCAGTATGTTGACAGTGGGGAATTCAGTGATGGTAACATCATTGAACATCAAAGAGTGTTAGACTCTCTCTGACTAGAGATCCTATTTCCTCTTGCATTTCTGCCTGATTGCTTACAGAGAACTTACAGAGGCAAAATACTTTGTCAGAATCCCCATCTTTAACCTGCTGTCATAGTGTTTTTCTGGTTTCCAATCCATGTTAGGCCCCAGAGAACTTCGAGGCTGCTGCCAGGCAGAACTTAAAGCAGGTAACGTGACCTTTTTCATTGCTCCATTTAAAATGGAATTAAAGAGACTGTTTCAAAGTACAATCATCTTATAAAACCTCAGATTCGTAACATTAATCAATTTGAGTCATATCAAAAGGCACAGGAAGTCTAGGAGGCAAAGGAGTCTGAAGGCCCACGATACAGTGATTTTTTTTTCTTTTAATTAACCTATTTTTCTAAACAACCTGACGATATTACACACCTCTGGAGCAGTTGGAACTTGAACCCGAGCCTCTCTCAACACTACCACTGTGCCACAAGATTGCTTGGTGCTTGCATGGTGGAAATGCTGCTTGCCACTTATAAACTCATTTTTGATGCTGTCCAGGTCTTGCTGAATACAAGCATGGACTGCTTCAGAATCTGAAAAGTTGTGAATGGTACTGAACACCATGCAATTATTACCAAACATCCCGTTGTTGACAACGTTCAACAGTTGGTCACTGATAAATCAGATGAAGAATAGTGGATCTAGCACCTGAGGAATTCCTGCAGCAGAGCTGATTAGTTCTGTTTGTTGCAGACCATTTTCCTTTCTGTTTGGTATGACTCCAACCAATGCAGAGTTTTCCCACGGATTCCCATTGACTTCAGTTTTGCTAGGACTCCTTGATATCATAAGTGGTTAAACATTGCCTTGCTTTCAAAGGAGTCATTCTCACCCCATTTCTGAAATTCAACTTTTTTTTCCATGTTTGGACCCAAGAGATAATGATGATTGGAGCTCATTGTTTTCAGGGGAATATGATTTAAGCATCAGTGAGCAAGTTGAATCATTGCTGCAGCACTGTCAATAACACCCGCCAACACTTTGCAAATGATTAAGAGTAGATATGAGGTGGTAGTGAGCCAGGTTAAATTTGTTTTGCTTTGTGGACAACTGGGCAATTTTCCACATTGTCAAGTAGATGCTAATCTTGCAGCATTTGATTGGGATAGAATAGTCCTGGAGTACCAATCTTTAATAGGACAGCTGAATTCTCTCACAGACCACAGCCTTTGCCACTATTTGCGGCAGGGAACTATTTGGGCCTGGAAAAAGAAACAGACCCAGAGCCCTCTTGTGGCACAGTGGTTGTGTCCCTACCCCTGAATTGAGAGGTTTGGGTTCAAGTTCCACTTGCTCCACAGGTGTGTAATATTATCAAGTTGTTTAGAAAAATAGGTTAATTAAAAGAAAAATAAAATCACTGTATCCTATGCTTTCAGATTTCTAGACTTCCTATGCCTTTTGATATGACTCAAATTGATTAATTTTTTGAATCTGAGGTTTCATAAGATGATTGTACCTTTGAAACAGTCTCTTTAATTTCATATTAAATGAGTAATGAAAAAGGTCACATTACCGGCTTTAAATTCTGCCCGGCAACAGGCATGGATAGCTTGGTTACCATGTCACAGGAAGCATGGATTGTGACTTTACAGGGAGCAGTGTTTAAAATGTTCATATATGTAAACAAACTTTTAAGCAGGTGGACTAACTGTGGACAGACATTCAGTCTCTCAGTTTTTGGGCAATAAAGGTCTCACACAGAGGGGAAAAAGGGTGTGGTTAGCAAAGAGAATGAGTCTCTAAGTTCTCTGTAAGCAATCAGGCAGAAATGCAAGAGAAAATAGGATTTCTAGTCAGAGAGATGTATTCTGTCACAATCTAATATGGAAGATTCAATTGGTGAGCACAAAGGAGGGGTGAAAAAAAATTGCTGCAGCAGACCTAAAGGTTTATACTCAGTTTAGGACTCCAGCAGAATTGGAAAGAAGTACCTTTCAAAGGTCACTTAATGTTACACCTTGGTAAAACAAGAAGAAATAAACCCATTGGAAGTAGGGAGTGTTGTTGAACTGGTTCCTGTAAAATCTGCAATTCATGAAAGAAGTGAAATGTCTCTGTAGCGTAGAGTTTTCAATCATGATAAAGCATTTAGATGATATCTTTTGTGGTGTAGAGTATTAATTAGTTGCTTACTATATTGTGTTTAGTCAATGTTGCTTTTAGTTCATTTGTTACAGTAGAATTCTTGAAATTTGACAACTTGCTAGGTGATCCTTTGAGTCAATCACTGGAAGTTCAAATCTCTTCTTTAAAGCCATCAGTGTCTCTAGGTTCATAACACTGAACATCTTAGATGGGAGGGCACCTTAGGAAGGGACAATGATGGTTCATCCACTCAATACATTTGATTAAAATTGGTTAGACAGAAGCAAATTGTTCAGATTTGCACATTTTCACTAATATGCCGGGCTGCCCCAACATTGAGGATGGGGATGTTTGTGGAACGTCTGCCTCTGGTTATTTGTTCAATTGTTCATTACCTTTCATCACCAGATGTGGCAGCACTGCTGAACTTTGCACTAATACATTAGTTGTGGGATGGTTTTATCATGTCAACAAGCACGCTGCTTTCCTTATTTAACATGTATGTAGGCATGGATTGTAGTTTCACTAGTTTGGCAATTCATTTTTAATGAATTCCAGGTGCTTCCCTCTGAATGTCCTCAAGCACTCTCCATTGAGCCAGGATTGGTCCAATGAAGCAGCAAAGTTTGGTCTGTGGTGGAGACAGTGTTCAGGGGAGAAATCACAGAGGAAATGGCAGGTTGCAAGATTTCAAATAGACAGATTATGAAGGGGTAGCTTGGGCCAGCAGACAAACACCTGCTCTTTTTCAATCCCAATCATTTTGTGCACCTTATCCATCCTCCAGCTCCACACTGCATTCCACCACGTCTTGCCTCTTTTTTCAATCTAGCAGGTTTCCCAAGATGTTGAGGTGTTGGACAGGGGTGGACAAAGTCAGAAGTCACATGATATCAGGTTATAGTTCAACAGGTTTATTTGAAATCACAAACATTCAGAGCATTGCTCCTTCATCAGGTGAAGTCACTTCACCTGACAAAGTAGCAGCACTCCAAAAGCTTGTGATTCCACCCGGAACTCCCCACCCCTCTCTGCCTTCCGCAAGGACCATTCCCTTTGTTACTCCTCAGTTCACGCCACATTCCCCACCAACTACCCCAACCCGGACAGTGCCTACCCCTGTAACCGTAAAAGATGCAACACCTGCCCATATACCACCTCCCTCACCTCCATTCAGGGCCCTAAACAGTCCTTCCAAGTGAGATAGAGCTTCACCTGCATCTCCTCCAACCTAGCCTATTACATCGGTGCTCCTGATGTGGTCTTCTCTATGTCGGTGAGATCAAACGTAGACTAGATGATCATTTCGCCGAGCATCTACACCTCGCCTGTAACAGCCAACCTAACCTCCCAATCACCGCCCATTTCAACTCCCCATCCCACTCCCCCTCCAACATGTCCATCCTCGGCATCCTCCAGTGTCGCAGCGACTTGGAACACAAATTTGAAGAACACCACCTTATCTTCCACCTGGGCACCCCACAGCCCGGAGGACTCAACATCGAGTTCTCCAATTTCAAATAACCTTGCCACCCATTCCCTACCTCCCCTTCCAGCCCCACCTCCTCCCTTCCATTCCACCTAGTGACCCTCCCCTCCAGCAACCAACCGGATTCATTCTTCCCATCAACCAACCAGGCCTGCTGTGTTCTTCCAGCCTCCTGTTTGTCTACTTAAGATGAAGGCACTGCAGCTTCCGATAGAATGTTGATGACTGACATGTCCTCCAAAAGTGGATTGATCACTGCCCCTCTTCAAATCAAAACTGAAAGGGTTTGAAGTGGGTTGGTTCTTTGGATTTTAACTTTGTAACCTCCCATTCAATCCAAACAGTTTTGTCAAATAAAGGTGACCAACATGTTGTTTGTCTACCATGACAGAGCTATTACAATGGTACAACACTAACACAAGTTTCCTGGCAACAGATGGCAGCTATAACATTGACTTACTCCTATCTGGAGCCTGAACCAGCAGTTATCTCGGATCACTGAGAAGTAAACATGCCAACGCCTGCAGTAATAGTAACATGCACAAATCAGGCATATCTGATGCTCCACTCTGCATGCTTTCTTTCAAGTTGCACCACTTCAACAATGAAAAATGAAACTCTGAATGCAACTGACATTTTTCTTTAAATAAAGGAAAAAACTGCAGATGCTGGAGAAACTCAATAGGTCCGGCAGCATCTACTGAGAGAGAAATCGAGTTAACATTGACTCTGCTTCAGAACTGAAAGGCACACCCAAGTTTCTCCAGCATTCCCTGCCTTTGCTTTTGTACTTTTTTAGAAACTATCCTAAGCTGCGTAGCAGCAAGCCCTCTTACAGTTTGCAATTACAGTTAATGTAATTAATTTATATGAAACTTTGCTGTATCCACATATATTCACATCCCATTCTAATGTTCAAATAAATAAGTTTTCTAGAAGTAAGTAAAATCACCATAATCCCTCTGGACCATAGGGGTGCTCTCTTATTAGAGAGAGACGACTGCTGGCAGTTTAACCAGATGGTCACCATACCTCAGGCAAGGGGAGATAAGGAGTGGATTATAGTGACCTCAGCCAGTGTGGGAGTTGAACTGCATTGTCGGCATCACTCTACATTGCAAAACAGCCAGCCAGTCAACTGAGCTAACTGACCTACCATTGAAAAAGCACCATGAATATATGAATCTAAGGTGCTCTTGCTCCTTTCAAGAGCTCCGCTGCTTACAGAACTTGGCCTTTTCCTCATTTTGGATCAGTGTACTGCTGTGCAGAGCATGATCACATCATAAGCACAAATGGGTTGCAGTACGTGCACGTAAATCAAAGCTTACACATTAATATTTACATTACAGAGTCAAATTTTCTCAGCTATGCTCACTTTAATCATGATGACAGCAAACCCCCGAGCCTGTTTATGTAGTTACAGTTTAACATGTTTACGTTAGCAACTTCTATTATAAATGTGGACTTAGGGATTTATAATTTAAATAAAAAATAAACCGAAAGTTGTCTTTGCTCTGGAAGACTGATTTTCTGCCCTGTAGCAGTGCTTCATCAGAAGACCACTTTTGATCCCATATGCAATAGCTAGTATGTATCATACACACACACAAGGTGGCCTCACTATCAAGTACAGTACTTAAAAGGTAAGATAATTCTTGAAAGTAATTATTGAACATTATACATTAGCATTCTTTTGGAATTACTTTAGACAAAATTAAAATCAGTCATTTTTAAGTTCAACGATTAACTTTGAATTGCAATGTTGAAAATTAATGTTATTCAGAGAATTACATATTAATATTACCACTGGTTCTGACCTCTTTCTATTTATGTCTATATACAACTGAGGAGTCTTTACGGTATTTTTTATGACAATGAACTTCAATTTTCTGAATCAAAACAGAACTAAGAACTGCACTAATTAAATTTAGCTCCTGGTAATGCTAGTTCACTGGAGTAGGGTGCAAAACTTAAAATTAAATCATGAGGCAGAACTTCTTAAAGTTTAGCTTTTCAATTGCTGGCAGAAATGATCAAGTGTTTTGCCAGACATTGTCACAGCAAATAAACCTGTTGGACTATAACCTGGTGTCATGTGATTTTTGGCCTTTTAAGCATAAATTGTTATGAAATTGCATCAGGCATTTATTTTCAATTCCATTTATTTTAAAGTCTAACTCCAAGTCTGCATCTTTTCTAAAATATATTTCTAAACACATTTAAGCTGGCAAGAAAAATAGTGACCCAAGTTAATAAGGCTGACACTCAATCTAGCAAGGACAGGTAAACAATAGGTGCACCCCATCCGCTGCCCTGCCATTCTCTGTTAGTTTCTCTAGGTCTGTGCTGAAGTATCAAAATCTATTTTGTGGGCTGGGGAAAACCAACTCTACAGACTGGATGACCTGCTGTTGGAACAGGTGAAGAAAAAATTAAACAGCAAAATTTGCAAACTTAAGCCCAACATGCCTCCACCCCACCTATTTCCATTTTATCCGAGACAGGTGAAATGGGCAGGTGACCAATCTGTTTTCAAACACCAGGTAAGACAAAATATTGTTTTTACGATATGGATTCTGCCAATTCCAGGCTTCAGGAATCCCATTTGGTAAAAAGTAGCAACAATGGATAGATACACGAGCTAAGTCCCCTTTTACACTGCTTGTATGCCTAACGCTGCCATGATCAGATTACCCTATGATGAATGATTCATTCCCCACTCATGAACTGTCTCCCAACAATACCTCTTCTCAATCACAATGTTCAAAACATGCCCATGATATCTGACGCCCATCTCCCTTGTGATGTCTGAACCCAATACCCAACAGGCAGCCCACCTTGTCAATCTTAGTGGTAACCTGTTGAGAACAACATGCCCTCCAGATAATTTCTTCAGAGTGTATTGAAAACCTTCTGCTCCAATCTTTAGACATCCTCAAGCAAATACTGGAGCCATTGAGTCTGAGGAAACCTCAGAGCATAGTTAATCTGTCATTTTTTAGACAAGATTTTTCAGAGAGCAGGCTTTCCCACATTGCCATTGAAGAACTAGTTAAGAGCACATCTTCAACACTGGCTGTCCCACAGAACAGTACTTAGAAGGTAAGATAATCCTTAAAAGTAACTGTTGAACTTTATTCATCCACTTAAAATTCCAAGAAGAAAAAACAAGTAAAACTGGCAAATAAGACATTCAGATCTGGTTCCTCTTGTATAATTCAAAATTGAAGTCCAGTATCACAAGTGATATTTTTTGTTAACCTGATTCCATTAGACAAACGAAAACATAATGAAGTCCCCAATTTAACTTCTGTGACCACTCCAGGAATAGTGGGGCTTGTGAATTAGTGCGCTTTTCCAAGTGGGTCACAAAACTTTTGCAGTGAAAAAGGGCTAGTTAATAATCTTGTTGTAAAGAAGCCTTTAGGACGTAGTGACCATAATATAGTAGCATGTTACATTAAGTTTGAAAGTGATTTTTCAGTTAGAAACTTTGGTCTTAACCTCAATAAAGGAAGCTTTGAGGCTACGAGGGACAAATTAGTTATGATACATTGGGAAACTACATTAAAAGATATGATGCTAGACAAGGTTGTCTCTGGTTGTTAAATTCCCATGAATGTTTCTTCTTGTTATGTGCCCCAATAACATTACACATCCTTGGCAGTAAACATTCTTTGAGGGGTTCACACTGATGACAAATTAGGCAAGAAATTTGCTAAGTTATTCATGAAACCAACAAACTCATTACACCACTTTCAGATCTGTTGGCCACTGTATCTCTGCTACAGTTCTGACCTTGCCAGGATTTAGGTGAAATCTGGAACAACAACAGAAGTTGCTGGAAAAGCTCAGCAAGTCTGGCAGCATCTGTGAAGAAATAAACAGAGTTAATGCTTTGGGTTGGGTGAGTTCCGAGGAAGGGTCACCGGACCCGAAGCATTAACTCTGTTTTCTCCTTCACAAATGCTGCCAGACCTGCTGAGCTTTTCCAGCAACTTTGTTTTTGTTCCTGATTTACAGCATCTGCAGTTCTTTCGGTTTTTATTTAGGTGAAATCATTTTGCTGTACATGACCCATGTATTTGACTTCAGGCATCTTGCACTTGCTTTTTTTTTCTCCTTGTTTAGCTTGGGGTCCATTTGGTGAGCTCTCTCTAGCAGTTAGGTCGATTCTGAGTGTGGTTTGTGACAGCTTCTTCCATCATATCATTACATCCAGAGACTAGCAGAACATTCATTATAGCTTCCCTCCTGGGAAGATCACTGACTATCTTAAGCTGATCAAAATCCATTTTGTGGGTTGGGGAAAACCAACTCCCCAGACTGGGTGACATGCTGTTAGAACAGGTGGAGAAAAAATTAAAACTGCAAAATTTGCAAACTGAAGCCCAACATGCCTCCACCCCAAACCATTTCTCAAGCAGTGGAAATGCTAAATGACACGTACAACAATCTGCATCACTCACATGGCGCCCAGAATGCTTTCATTTAGCTTTACTTGCCAATAAATATCACTTGTATCTATGGCAGGTTGTGGCAGAATTTCTTCAATGATTGGTATGGTGTAGTGAAATTTCTTCTTTGAGATCCTTTGGATCTACATATTCTTTCAGCTTATAGATTTTTTAACTGCTAATTTAGACTATATCAGTTGTCACTCTCTTCATTACTCCCTTTTCCAGTTTATCTTTTCCTAACATAACCTTTGAAGCAGGACTTGAAGGCAATTGGAAGTCTTGACAGATATTTTGTTGGTTTCAAACTCCCACCTGCTTAGAGACAATAATCACCAGGAGATACCTGAGACCTATTAAAAACAAAAACAGAAATTGCTGGGAAAACTCAGCAGGTCTAGCAGCATCTGTGGACAGAAAGCAGAGTTAACATTTTAGGTTCAGTGACCCTTCATCAAAACTGACTAGAGCTAGGAAACAGTTGGTACATGCGCTAAGGATGGGGTGGGGTGAGGAGTAAATAATAGATGAAGCCCAGAGAGCAAGAGAAAAACCGGTGGACAGACAAAAGAACGAGTAAAGGTCAGCCTGGGGGAATCAATAGCTGCTAATTGGGACCATTAGTGGCTGACAATGGGATGGTTGTGGTAGCAGCCCATGTGTGGGCATTGGGGTAAGGACATGAGAGCACCTTGCTCATGCCCTAAAATTATTGAACTCTATACTGAGTCCTAAAGGCTGCAGAGTCCCCAAGCAGAAAATGAGATGCTCTTCTTCCAGCCTGTGCTGAGCTTTGCTGGAACACTAGAGCAAGCCCGACAGATGTCAGCCAGGGAATGTGGTGGTGTGTTGAAGTGGCAGCAACAGGAAGCTCAGGGTCGTCTTTACGGACACAATGTAGGTGTTCTGCAAAGGTGTCACCCAGTCTGCATTTCACCTCCACAATATAGAGACCAATTTGTGAGCTGCAAATAAAAAGACTACATTGAGTACAGTGCAGGTAAATCACTGCTTCAGCCAGAGGTTGTGTCAGGGGCCTTGGACAGTGAGGAGGGAAGAAGTAAACAGTCAGGTGTTACACCTTCTGTGATTGCATGTGAAGATGCCGTGGGGGTATGGGGAGTTGTTGGGAGCGGAGGAGGCGCGGACCAGGGTGTCCTAAAGGGAACAGTCCCTTGTCAGCTTTCCCAGAAACCTTTCGCTCCGGGATATCCTGATCCATGCCTCCCCACTCCATCACAACAACTTTCCCTGCTATCGCTGAAGGTGGAACACCTGCCCGTTTACCTCCTCCCTCCTCACTATCCAAGGCCCCAGACACACTTTCCAGGTGAAGCAGCGATTTACCTACACTTCACTCAATCTAGTCCACTGAATTTGCTGCTCACAATGTGGCCTCCTCTATATCGGGGAGGCAAAGTGCAGACTGGGTGATTGCTTTGCAGAACACCTACATTCTGTCTTCAAAAATGACCCTGAGCTTTCAGTTGACCTGCCACTTCAACACACCACCATGTTCCCTGAGCACCAATAACAGCCACTGATTGACCCAGGCTGACCTTAACCCATTCCTTTGTCTGTTCAACTGTTGTTCTTTCTGGGCTTCATCCTCAGCTATCATTTACCACTGCTCCTCCTTTTCCTAGCTATAATCAGTTCTGAAGAAGGGTCACTGGACCTGAAACATTAACTCTGCTTTCTCTCCACAGATGCTGTCAGATCTGCTGAATTTTCCCAGTAAATTCCGTTTCCATTTCTGATTTCCAGCATCCACAGTTCATTCTTTTGTTTATCTATAAAAACTTCTTTATATTATTTTAGGATCTCTTCAGCAGACAATGGCTTAGTGGTATGTAAAAAACTGGCATAAGTAGGGCTACCAGTGGAGGTTTAGACTTGCTTCAGCTGAGAGGATTGGATTTTGCTTAATGTTATTATTTGGAACTGCAGATCTTTGTTCTTCAAACTGCACTGGACTCTCAGCTTAATCTGTCCTTTAGAGATGAATATCATTCCAATATATAGCCTCAGCTTTACCTTCAATGATTACATTAAAGTGTCACCTGGAAATGTAACGTTCTACTTATACAGTCATTATTCTAACAGTCATAAAACTCTTTATTACCTTTAGAGCTGATGGTGTGAACCTGTTGTATGTTGTGAGTGATACATCAGAATCATCGTTTGACATCCCTCCAGCATAAATCTTTTATACCTTGCCTCTCTCTAAGTCAACACTTGTCTGCAAAGTGATTCAGGTTCTTGCAGCTGGAGTCTGGCTTTCTTCATACTGGATATGCTTCCTATTCTTTTGTTTTGGTGTCCTCCATGTACTCTGGCTATGATCTTTGTGTGGGCCCTTCTACATTTTTGTTTTTCTTTACCGCTGTGCTCATATGTTTGACACATACTGTTCATAAGTAATATTATGTAGATGGTTTAAACATTATCTTCAATGCCTTTAAAATTTTTCCAGTATGGCTTTTCCGTTTCTCAATGATGTCTAAAATACAATGAGTCTTGTATCTCTGCTGTGTTAACAAAGTTGCTACTCTTTTTTGTTCAGGTTTCTTGTTTAACTCTATAGCCACTTCATAAGTCTCATATTCCCTTTCAGTTCCACAGCTCTAGGGACTTGAAAATTCACAGTCAGTCATTCTGATTTACTGAGTAATTCAAAGGAACAGACTGATGTCTAATACTTCCTTGCTTTTCTTGTCCTCTTACAGCTCTGGAAACCCCCAACTTCAGCAGCACATTTCTGACATGATGTTTCATGTAGTGGGTCTACTGTTTAAGCTGGAATTAACCATGTCAGAGGTCACAAAACTATGGCAAGTCAGATTTTCACATTCATTCAAGGTTGCTAAGGACCATACACAACAATCTCAAGCTTTTCACACTGACAGCCAGCTAATCCATAAATATAACAACCTAACAGTTACAAAACAGACATGGGAAACAGACCCCATCCTTGAAATACATGGGTGTATACCCTGTGCCCCCACTTCGATTGTCTCTCTCACAATAATGTGCTAAAAAAATGATGGTATTAGTCAAGATTCTCTATCATACAACTATCATCTTTGCCTATCTTAATTACATCTCTGACTTACAATACCATGAGGGTAAATTCAGCAATTTCACCAATGAACTGTACTCAAAGAAAAGACAATCCAGGGAGAAGGCCATCAGCACATGTAGCCCCAATTCTCTGACCTCTGTTTCAATATCTTCAGAGCTAAGATCATACCATTTATTCTGTTATGTCACCTTCTTCTGTAATACTATATACTGACTTACAACCCAGTTACACTGTTGATGTCTGTAGGTGAAACTCTAAACTGTAACATTTCACATCCATAAACAGGCTAGAAGCTGGATTTCTACTCCTCAGAGAATAGAAACCTCATTTCGGGGAGCTGTTGGCCAATCAGAGTATGGAAACTCTCTCGTACACTGGGAAAGAGCCATGTGCCACTGGATCAGTACTTGGGTCAGCTTTTAGGGGTCTCACCTGGTGCCAACCTGGCAGAGCCCAGTGATTGCATGTGGGTGCAACAATTCGACAGAACAATGGGGGAAGGCAACTGAATGCAGGTAAAACCTTGCAGTGGCCTTCTGATGTCCTGAGGGTGCCTGCAATGAAAGGCCCTTGGAAATCTAACTGCCAAAAACTTAAGGAAAGCTATCAGGCTGACTTTTGTGTGCACCTCTCCAATGACAGTTAAATCGTGGCAACAGCACAATGAGGCCTTAGCACTTTGAAGTGAAATAGGGGTGAGTCAGCATGGCAAGGGTTCATGCATGACAACTCTGTTAGAATTCTTTGAGGAGGTTACAAGCAAGTTAGACAAAGGAAAGCCAGTGGACATCATCTATTTCGATTTCCAGAACGCCTCTGATGAAGTGCCACATAGGAGACTGCTAAATAAAGATAAGAGCCCATGGTGCTACGGGCAAGGCACTGGTACAGGGAGAGGACTGGTATTAGAGTAGGGATAAAGGAGTGTTTTCCAAGATGGGAATCAGTAACTAGTGGAGTTCTGTAGGGGTCAGTGTTGGGACCACAACTATTCACATTATGCATTAACAATCTAGATGAAGGACTGAAGGACATTATTCCTATGTTTGCAGATGACACAAAGATAGGTGGAGGGATAGGTAGTGTTGACAAGGCAGGGAGGCTGCAAAAGACTTGGATTGGCTAGGGGAGTTAGGGTTACAAAAGAAGAGGCAGATGGAATACAATGTGGGAAAGTGTGAGCTTATGTACTTTGGTGGGAAGAATAGAGGCAAAGACTATTTTCTAAATGGGAAAAGGATTCCGAAATCTGAAGCACTGAGGGACTTGGGAATCCTAGCTCAGGATTCTCTTCTGGTTAACAAGCAGGTTCAGTTGGCAGTTAGGAAAACAAATGCAATGTTAGCACTCATTTCAAGAAGGCTACAGGGCTTGTCATATGAGGAGCAGTTGCGGACTCTGAGTCTGTCGTCAATGGAGTTTAGAAGAACGAAGGGGGATCACATTGAAACTTAGAGTGGATAGAGTGAACGCGGAGGTGCTTCCACTTGTAGGACAGACTAGGACCAAGGACACAATCTGAAAATGAAGGGACGACTCTTTAGGACTGAGATGAGGAGATTGTGAATCTGTGGAACCAAAGCCTGTGGAGGCCAAATCAGTGAGTGTATTTAAGACAGACAGATAGATTCTTGATTGGTCAGGAGATTAAAGATTACGGAGTAAAGGCAGGGAGAATGGAGCTGAAAATATATCAGCCATGATCAACTGTTGGAGCAGACTTGATGGGCTGAATAGTCTAATTCTGCTCCTACACCTTATGGTCTTTGAATAGAAACTATTTGCCTACTTCAGGTCTTCAAGTGCCTCGCTAGTGGGTGGGCCACACACAGCACAATTGTAAGGTACCAGAAAGGTAGCTCACTGAATTTAATGAGTACACACACCCTTTACCGCTGCACCCACAGCTAGTAGGGGAGTGTAAAATTCAGCTTAAAAGGTACAGTTTTGGTAATGAAGATACTACAGAATAGGTACAGAAGAACATTAACAATGCCACACACTTTATATATCCCAGTTAATCGCGCAATTGCTCTTTTGTGTAGGTCATTACTAAAGATGGGAAGTCCAAAACTAAAGGGCATTGGTTTAAGGTGAGAGGGGAAAGATTTAAAAGGGATCTAAGGGGCAACTTTTTCACTCAGAGGGTGGTGCATATATGGAATGAGCTGCCAGAGGAAGTGGTGGAGGCTGGTACAATTACAACATTTAAAAGGCAGCTAGATTGGAATCCAAATAGGAAAGTTTTAGAGGGAATGGGCCAAATGCTGGTAAAATGGGACTAGATTTATTTAAGATATCCGGTTGGCATGGACGAGTTGGACTGAAGGGTCTGTTTCCATGCTGTACATCTCTATGACACTATTTACACAAATTTCCAAATATCAGATACAACAAAATCATTAATGTTATCCTTATCTTTACCTATCTAAATACTTCGGTATGTGCAAAATACAAGGAATAGACAATCCACTGATTCTCAACGATAACCAAGCCAAAGAGGTGTAAGCTTCCTTTAACCCTTACAATATTCATATAATAGTACTTTTGTGATACCAATGTACACCATGTAACTACATTACCAAAGTTTACTCTTTTCTGATGTTACAAAGAAGTCAATAGCAAAAGAGATAGCTGTGGAGAGGAAATGACAATGTAGTCATGAAATTGGGTTAGAAAAGCATCATCCAATCTTACACATAACAAAAATATTTTCACGGTGTAAATAGAAGCTAAGTTTTCATTTATGCTACTGTTTTCATGCATCAGTAGAAATTTGTCAGTTTGGAAGAAACCTTAGGCTATATCATGGGAATTCCTCCCTGCATACGTGTGCTCTTAGCAGGTGATGCTCTGGCTCGGAGTGCAAAGTCAGAAGATGATTCTTTATAAATCAAAAGCTTGCTCAGTGTATGAAAGCTCAAAAGGTGTGAGACTCCCAGCAGTAGGTTAAGGAATGTAGTATAAATACAGCCTATACAAAAAACATTGTTCTGTTAAATGTTTATTAACACCTTGAGTATATTTTTGAACACTTTCAAAGTTGCAATTTACATATTAATGTTAATTCAAGCTTATCTGCCTGAAACAGCAAATTCCATTACAACAGCATTATAACACAGCAGTGAACTGCCACAGTGTGATAGATGACAAAATCTGAAAAAATTGATTCAAATCTCAACTGAGTTATGGATGCAGACAAATGTACGATATTAGACTATGGAAGGAAGAGTGTAAGTAAGGCAATGGAAAACAATACATGGGTACCTAATCCACTAAAATCCAAAAATGAATTTCATTTCCAGTGGATCTGCATCACCTTTATATGCCTCACGACAAGGCTTCAAAACAAAAGGAGCAGAATTAAGCCATTCAGTCCATTGAGTCTGCTCCACCATTTGATCATGGCTAATAAGTTTCTCAACCCCATTCTCCTATCTTTCCCCGTACCCCTTGAACTCCCTACCAACCATGAATCCATCTAATGCAAGACAAGGCCAGGTACAATGCCGCCCAACTATTATTTCAGTCATCAAATGGTAAGGAAACCTAAAAGGCAGAGAATATATTTTTAAAGATGGGATTTAGCATATCTTTTTAGATTTAATCTTCCAGTAAGTTACACATAGGTTAAAGTATAGGAGGAGGGGTGCGGTGCTGGATAGCAAATATTGCTGAGGGAGAGACTGGACAGTAAGGAGAAGGATCGAGAGAAGAAGCAAGTTCAAGTAAAAGTATTGATCGACATTTTGTGGCTCTTTGCAGGGCCACTGTTGGAGATTGAAACAAAGATTCACCAGAGGAGGTAACAAACAGATTTTATTTCATGGAAAAATTGGCCACTTTGTGGAATCTGATTGTGGACATTTTCTTTCTTTTGTAGCTCAATGAGAAGGCGAAAAGCACTGAGAAATACTGCAAGCACATTTCCATTAGAAACATGGACTGCTAATACAATCCTTAGTGCATGTAATATTGCTGCTGATTGGACACCAGCTCATGTTTTGTGGGAACTGAGGCCTCAAGACCATTCAAGGAGGTACAGGGTGGTGGATAACGCTTCACAAGCCTCAAGAGGTTATAGGCTGTATGCCATTGCACATTAAACTCAGCAAGTTTCTGATTTTCATACAAGGGTGACATATCTGTAAAATAAGTAAAGAAGCTGAACAGGTATACATCAGAAGATGCAGTAACTGCAAGGGTTAGTTGCACATGCATTGAGATTTTAGTTATATTTATCAATCTTCAATGCATGCTTGCATCATGCAGGTCATTCATGCATGTCCTGCTTTGGAAAATAGGTAGCGGCAAGAAAACAGTCCTCTATTGCTAACCTACAACAGTTTAGTTGTGTAGAGTATTTTTGATATACTTAATTGGCTATATGTGCCCCTGCCCCATTCCACTGTTCCAATCAGCCACACAAAAGTCTGCCAATCCATGAATGTGCAATTGATCTGCAGTCATCAGAACAGGAATATGCATGTGAATGCCTGTTACTTGGTTGTATCCAAAATTGTTTCATCCAAAAACACACAACTGTATCACAAAGTTATTATTAAGACTGGATGTTCAGCCACCAATCATATGCCTCCCAACTGCACAGGTGGCAGCTCTACGCAATTCAAAGACAAAGACAAGAGAAATACAACACAGCAGAAGCTTCTATAAGAGTCTTGGGCAAGCACATCATCCAAATCCATAATCGGTGTTTTAGATACCTGTGTAAATCAGGAGCATATTACAGTACAGGTTTCAGAGATTACTGTATCTTTCAAAATTCTGCTCTATAGAGACATAGGCTTTGTGGAGAAAGGGAGGGAAGAAGATAGCAGGAGATAGAGGAAGAAGATGAGCATGACAACAAGCTGGAAGACCACTGTGCAATGAAGAATTTAGTCCACCAGACTTATGTTTCCAATGCACAATATTCATCCCCAAATGTAACAAAATAAAGCATAATATTAACTGGATCCAGCTGCATATCAAGACATTGGACCTAAATGTTGAATATTCCAATCTCCCAACACCTACAAAACAGCTTTCATGTCTTATTCAATAATCAGACAGTCCAACTTTTCACAGCTTGACAATATGTTTAATGTATTTTGCTCAGTTTCTTTTTCTTTTGTGAAAGCCTACTGCACGTACTGAAGTTTGTGCACTACTCCTGCCCCATCAGTTTATTTGAAGATAGGGGTCTCATAAAAACGGTGGCTCCATGCCGCCTTCCCTAGCATTCCCCAAACCATTGCCTGCATTATAGTGGGCAAGGATGGTGTCAGGCAGATTGCTTATTGGCTTACTGAGATATTTAAGTGACCAAACTAATAGTTACACAAGGGCTTCATTTTGTTTCTACTGCTATTTTAAATGTGACAAGGGGAGCTGGAGGCAAGGCATGTAGCTCAGCAACTTTCACCATGCAGGCTCCTGCTGGGCAGGAGTGAATATCTCTTTTGGGAATCCCCTAGGACCAGAGGCATTGCCACTTATCCACTCCCAAGTTTGTAGCACTCTTTATCTCCACCCCTTGACCTCTCAACACCGTCCTCTCTCACTCTCACTATGGTCTGCCAGGCAGGTCACCCAAAATCCTGGACTTATCTAATGTCCAGGCTCTATCACTTCTTCTTGTGGTCCCAGCAGCAACCACTGCTTAATTCTGCTGCTGATCAATCATAAGAATGGACAGAAGCTCTCTTGGATACAACTTACTCTCAGATGGGGACAAATAGTTAACTCTGAAACAATTAAGACTAGTTGTAGCGTAATTTTGCAGCGGGGCAACTGGGTTGTTTCAGGTGGGCAGGGTGGCAACAAACTTTGCAGACTAGATTAGTGTGGGTGATGGAATTTGGCATCCCGTAAAATCCAGCCCCATGTCTTTTCTATTTCTCAATTCTGTGACCCACCTACATGGCTCCTCAGTGTGGGAGGAAGTGAGTTAGTTACTATGTGTCAAGAAATGCAGTTATGAATAGAGAGAGTCCAGTGGCACCTTCTCCAGTGGTAATAGATAGTTTTACATTGCTTGACATCGCTGGAATTGGTTGACTGTCTGCTCAGAAAAATTGCCATAGTCGCTTTAGCAAGGTGTACCAATAAAAGCAAACTCTTCCAGCTCCAACCATTCCACTGCCACTGTTACTCAACACAGTTGGAGACCTCTGTGAGAAAAAAAAATGGTGAATGTTGAAACAATGCATTGCATCAGAGTCTGGTTCTTGATATGGTGAATGCTGCTTTAAATTAAAGCCGTCATGTGTAAAGCCCCAATCAAAGCACTTACGAGGCTAACATTTCCCAAATATCCTTATCCAATGAGGACTTCTACACAGGAAATGCAGGGTGGCAACACTGGTACGAGACAGGTATAGCACTGTCCTCACACTTAGCCATGGGATCTCTTGGAAATTAATAAATGCCTTAAAAACATTCTATGCCTTAAGCTTCAATTTATAATTTTCCAGAGGTAGGAGCCCAATGAGCCCCTGTGTATCTTATGCTCTCCATCACTTTTAGCCTTAAGCAGTTGAGGATCATAGTTCTGATGACCAACCCATACTGCTCCTGTCTGTGGTCAATGATTCTCACTCTCCGTGATCTCTTGCTTGTGTGTACAAAAAGGAATATGCTAAAAAACAAACATGAGAGATAATCTACATTTCACCAATTGCAACAGCCTCTGCCACCCATTAAATTTTCAAACATTCCATCTGCTGCCTCAGCAACGATAGAAAAGAAGTAATTGAGGTCATTATAGCAACATAGATAAGGCACTCATGACGGGAAAATACATCAGATGACATCTTTCATTACTAACATCTCATTTATGCAGTGCAATTAAAATATTTGGAAATCCACAAATCCAGCAGCGGAGGCTGAAGAACGTGCAGAGAATTCTGGTCACTCAATCATGAGGTTAAACCGCAACTCAAGTCGATCTCTCATTTCAAAAAACTTTTTTAATGACAAAATCATCAAATGAAAAATCTAAAAAAAAAGGTTCAGGAGAATATCTGTGATCCTAGTACCCAAATGCTTTCCCTAAAGATCACAGTAAATTTAATTATTCCTTTTTTGTTCTTTCTTTTTACTTTATTGGTGTTTTTTTTCCCCTCTGCATTCTTGTGTTGTCTATAGGTGAGACTGCAAATAGGTCTCAAATTTTGGTCAGTCTTAGATTGTAGATTCTGTCCACTACAAATTCAATTGATATTCTTGTCCTACTTCATGTAGGACCTATACAGGTAGTGGAGCGAACAGGGACCAGAGTGGCCTGCTAAGAACCAAAGATGCTTGCACATATGCTCAAACACCATGCATTTATCTTATTAAAATTACAATATTGGCTAATCAGATTTTTTGTGATCATACGTAGACCACATATCTTCCCCTATAAACCATGGTAAGGGTTTGATCTCTGTGACACGTTAGAGTGCAAATTAGTTTATTTTTTTCTAACATATAGCATGGAACAGCTATGTTTTAATTCCACAACAAATTACATATGATCACCTTGCAAATTTCTCAAATACTGTAACTTGACACATGCTCATAAATAAATGTGCCTACTCAGATCAGCAAGTAAATGATATGTCTCAATGGAACAATTAGCAGGATTTGACTCTCCAGCAGTCTGTTGATCAACAGCTTTACTTCCTTTTCTGGATGTATATTTTGGTAAAGGAAATGCTACTGCTGAGTCTGAATAAGGGAAAACTGAAACCACTCTCAAATTGGAAGCAAAAATTAAACATTAAAACACTCTATTCCCTCATGTGAAGCTACTGCCAAAGTCCACTGCCATGCTGAGGCAGAGGGATAAACCACAAAATCTAGTATTCGCTGGAACAAATACACCTTGAACTGAATCCATTTCAGACAGGGCAATAGCAAAAGTAAAAGAAAAATTGAACTCAATGACTCAATTGAAAAGATTAGGATTGTTCACAAGTATGGTAGCTCATAACTGGTACTTCTTAATTTTTCCCCAACCCAATCCAATCATTTAATTTTTTTTAAGGCAAAGGTGTCTAAATTGAGCTTCACTACACCCATTTTATAACCTAAACCAGAGCAAAAAGAGAAGAAAGTTAAAACATTAGAGGCCTGCACTTGATTTGCATGGCAGACAAGGCCTGTGCTATGTTATTTTGTCCTTTTTCTCTGGTAGTACTGCAGACCACATAAAATTAGCACAGGCCTCATCTTTATTTTTCAATAAGGACGTGTCTTATGTTGCAACACCAACTGCTGAGTGTTACCTCCGATCCACTTTCCTACTGTTTTATGATAAACAAAATTAGCACTGACAGCCCTAAACAGGCACTGCAATAAAGTCCAAATCACAAAAGAAACTTAGTACATTTAAATTAAAATATCATTTTTAGGGTGATGATGCATACCTGTCTCCTCAGAGTCCACCAGTTGTGGGCAACACCTGCTTCCTACTCTTGGAAGACATAATTGACCAAATTTATAAAAAATTAGGGTCGACAGCCCCTGAAGCACACAATAAAATATAAATTTAAATGAAAAAGTGTTTGGAAAGATAATAGTGCATCCCAACCCTGTGGTGCCCACCTGTCATGAAGAGCTGAAGCACAATAGCAAGTGCCATACCCACCCTCTGCAAGGACAATGGGTATGTATATAAGTGTATAGGAAAAGCAGACACACAAACAGAAATTGCTGGAAAAACTCAGCAGATCTGGCAGTATCTGTGGAGGGAAAATAAAGTTAACATTTCGAGTCCAGTGACCCTTTATCTTTGTTTGTTTCAGATTTCTAGCATCTGTCGTTTTTTCATTATAGGATAAGCAGGTAGTTGAGTAAAACAAATCCTTCCACATCCCACTGCTGGATCTGTTAATAGCCACCTTGGCCAGCACTAGGAGCAAACCAATGAAGATGGCCTCTGATCTGCTTGCCTCTCCCCACCAGCTATCCAAAGATCATAAGCATGGGGCTGAACTGCAACCAAAATTAAGCAGAAGCCTAATTTTAAAAAAAGGATCTGAAGCCTATTACAATTAATATATATGTGGTCCATGTAGTCTGTAAAGTTTTAAAATTTTAGGTGGCCTTCAGAATCCATGAAACAACTTAACCTATGATTGCTGCATATAACACCCTGCACCTGGAGTACTCAATGGAAATGGGGGGATTCCCAAAAAGACAGCCCTCTTCTAGTGGCCTGCATCATCACCAGACAGGGGGATTAAGCACCTTTTCTAATATTTTTAAATAATCAGGTAGTAAATTGAACATTTGTGTAGACAGTCACTTAAGTAGTACAGTAATGAAAGCTTAAATTTACTAAGTTTCCTTTGAAATTTTAAATAAATTTGAGTAATTTTGGTGGATGGGTAGAACCCAGAATCCTCCTTTCTGTTCTGAGTCTAAGGGCTAATCTATTTAACAGTGGTAAAGAATTATGGCATGGTAACAATAGGTACAAATTAATTAACTAGTTAGTCTTTATAATCATGACTACAGAAGCTAGAGATCATACACCTGTCTTCATTGAAACCTCATACCAGACTTCTGTTTCTCCACCTAAGAGTAAGTGAAATCATCAGGTTCGTTGGAGCACTCCTCAATACACTCCTCTTAATACACTCTTCAACATCACCTCTTTCAGAAACATGACCTCACAACAGGAGACAGTAGCATGGTGGTAATGTAACTGGACAAGGAACCAATGGCCCATGCTATTGCTCTTGGGACACAGGTTCAAAATCTCACCATGGCAGCTGGTGGAATTTAAATTCAATTAGTAAATCATATTAATTGCAGGCCTATGATTGTATCAGTAGGAGTGACTACTGGATGATCCTTGTGGAGATGAATGCCTGCCTTCACATTGAGGATACACTCCATTGTACTGTGTACCACTACCACTTCATCCAAACTCTGACGAAACAATTAAACTCAAGATAATAGCACAGATTTCCCACGATTCCTCAATGTCAGTTTTGCTCCTTCATCCCAATCTTGATCATATCTCCTCTGATTGGAAACATACAATACTCAATATGAAAGAAAGTAGTTGTGCTTGTTGGAGGTCTATCATCTCAACCTCAGTACAAGGTTGCAGGAATTCCTCAGGAAAGTATCCTACACCTATTCATCTTTAGCTGTTTTATCAATGAGATTCCCTCCATCACAAGGTCAGAAGAAGCAATATTTGCTGATAATTAAACTCAGCACAATTCATGTTTCCACATTTACTGAGGAAGTCCCCGGCCATACGCACCAAGACCTGGAAAACATTAGGCTTGGGCTGAAAAGCAACATTCACCCTGCATCAGTGTCCAGCAATAACCATCTCCAAAAGAAAGAATCTAACAATTTCCCCTTGATATCTGATTACATTATCATGAGTGGTTTCAACATTTGGGGGCTAGCATTGACCAGAAAATGAACTGGATCAGCCATAAAATTGCTGCAGCTACAAAAATAGGTCAGAGACTGGGAAGTTGACAATAAATAACTGACCTTCTGACTCCCCAGTGCCTGCTCACCATGGAGTCAGAAGCGTGGTAGGCTACCCTCCATTTGCCTAAATAAATGCAACAATATGCAAGACTCACAACACTACCCAGGGCATGTCAACCAACATGACCAGCACCTCATCCACCATCAATGCATTGTACATTGTAGCAATAGTGTGCTCCATCTACAACATGCACTGCAACATCCCACTGAGGTTCCTTCAGCAGCAGTTTCCAAACCTGTGACTATCACCTAAAGAGGACAACAGTTGCATGCTATATCCAACCCCAAGCTGTGCCAAGCCACAAGCTATCATGATTTGTAATTATCTCATTATTCCTCCTGTCATTGCATATACATTCAAGAATTCTCTTCCCAACAGCACTATAGGTGTTATTTATACCACATGGATTCCAGTGGTTCAGGAAGGCAGGTCAGCACCATCTTCTCAAATAAGGGCAATGTGAGATGAACAACAAATGTTGGCCTAGCTAGAGATGCCAATATCCCATGAAAAAGTGCAGTAGAAATGTTGAACTGAGGCTTCTGCAATAATTTTAGATCTGCACTCCTGAATTTGCTTGCCCAGATACAATATACAAGCTCTGAATAACATATTTGGGTGCTGAGCATGAAATGAAGGTCCTTCAGAAGGCCATTGAAGAAAGATACAAAGATTTTGAAAATGTAAAATTATTTTTGGAGCCAGAAGTAAGAAGAGTGTTCCGCTGATTCCACAAAACAACTCTGGACCATGTCTGACCTGTCTCTCACCTCAGCCTTCCCTTGATTCTGGCCCCAACAATCAAATTGTTAAAGGCACCCAAGGAGATGAATCTATGTTAACCCCCAGGCTTCTCGAATCCAGCGTGCAGCAGAAATCACATTCAGACCTTTTTCTCTTCTTGTAGCAAATGGTACTAAGGAGTAGGGCAGTATTTCACCTATGTGATCTAAATTCAGATATGAGCCTTGCTACTGAACGTGAACACCCTGTTTTACTCTCAGGAGCATCTCACTTGAGCCTCTGGCCTGAACTGAAACTCACGTGTAATCATTCAGCACTTAATGGTAATGAGGAGAGAAAACTTCAGCCAATTTTCCCACCCAAAATTAGTTAATGCTTAGTTCATGCTTAACTCTTCCTGGAAATTTGAATTTCTTACTCAAGCAGAAAGCAACTGTGAACTAGATTTTTCATTTGCATACAGCAGCAAAATAGCATGCGACAAGTATTATTTATTACATTGAGTTTTTTTTTAATTCAGTCATGGGATGTGGGTTTCACAGGCTAGGCCAGCATTTATTGCCCATCTCTCATTGCCCAGAAGGCAGTTAAGAATCAACCACAGTGCTGAAGGTCTGGAGTTACATGTAGGCCAAACCAGATAAGGACAGCAGTTTCCTTCTCTAAAGGGCATTAGTGCCTTACAATGTAGAATTAATATAGTAAAAATACTGTCAAAGTTCCAAATCAAAGCATTGTTTGAATAAGCAACTTGTTAGAATGCTAAATAAAAGTGTAATTGATCTTTTATGTAAACTCAGTACAATTATGGAATGGGGGTGGTTGTAGTGGAGATACAACTTCAACAATAGTTCAAAGCAACCAACAGTAAATCAGAAATTCTTCTTATACCATGCCTAATCTACAAAAAAAAATAAATCCAGCTGGGCATAAAATGGAGACACTAACTTGCAATTACTCAATTCATAGTTCAAGCAATCCCAAATTTAATTCTAACAGAGTTTAATGTACGGTATTTGATTTTTGATTCAGCCTGTGCTACAGCACAGTTTTAAATGTGAACAGAACATTGAAGATCCTCAAGTATCCCTACATCTACCTCCAATTATCATTGATTTGCTAATCTGTAAGCCTGTATTATCAAACATATATAATCAGAAATGTACTGGTAATAAACAAGTCAATCTACTTTACTATTCTACTGCTTTTTGTTTTACACAAACTTTTTCTGCTACTTCCATGTGAGTGAGCTGAAGCTTCTTGCACCTGTTTGCATTTTCACCAGAGATGGGATGGAAACCAAATTAGTAATTGACCCTAGAGGCCAAACCTTCAATCAAAGCCAGATTCTGGATTGGAGGCTGCAGGCTCGCAATTTGGTGACGCTAGCAGTTGACTGCCATTATCCCATCCCAAGTTACTTTCAAAGAGGTCAAGTCAGGGTTGGATTAGCTACCCAACATGGAGTAAAAGGCAGCCATTATCTGCAAATTAATAATTATGAAATCCATTATTACCTTGTTGTTAGCTGTGTCAGCTGGTTTTAGAGTCAGCTACACTGGCATCCCGCATCTGTCAACTTGATGGGAGCTCAGGGCAGAAAAGGTGATGGGTGTTGTTGTGATGGTGCTAGTGAACGACCATTCTCAAACCTGTCATGGCTGTTGGACTATAGGTACAGTTGCTTCCCATCAGTTAAAGGATCATGCTTCAGCAGCTGTGACTATTTAAAAATCAAGAAGACTCAGCTGTTCATAGATCATAGAATTCTTACAGCATGGAAACAGGCCTTTCAGCCCAACAAGTCCACACCGACCCTCAGAGCTTCCCACCCAGACCCATCCCCCTATAACCCACTTAATCTACACATCCCTGAACACTGCAGGCAATTTAGCACAGCCAACCCACCTAGCCTGCACATCTTTGAACTGTGAGAGGAAACCGTAGTACCCGGAGGAAACCCACGCAGACATGGTGAGAACGTGCAAACTCCACACAGAGGCAGTGGCCAGAGGGTGGAATTGAACTCAGGTCCCTGGCACTGTGAGGCAGCAGTGCTAACCGCTGAGCCACCATGCCTGTTCTGGAGGTGTAGCACACCTTGGACAACAATGTGTAGATTTTTGCATTTAACAACAAATCTGCCTCTAATTCAAAGTTGCAAGTGTGTGTTCAATGAGCAATGTCTTTTTAAAAATGTATTCATGAGATGCAAGTTTGGATTGTTGTGGAAAGGTCATTGCTAATCGCTTTTGGGTTGGGGATGGTGAGCCACCTTATTCAACTGCTGCAGTCCATCTGATTTTAGAGGGGAGTTCCAGATTGCCACAGTCTCTACTAAATTCAAGCTGGGACAAGTAGCAACATGCAGAGAGATCCAAGGGAAAAAGGGACAAAAAATAGAAAAAAATAGAAAATCAACACAAAGCTTAATGCAGAACTGAACTGACACAGGAATAGCCCAGCTGATGAAAAAATCTGTAAGCTTGAATTAATACCCAGTTTAAATAGTGATTGTGGCTTTTTTTGTCGAAGAGATGTAGCTTGTACATTGGTATCATGTATGTGATAAAGAAAAATATCGATCGTCTCTTTTAGAAATTTCCTTATTTCGTTCCCAAATGAAGCTTACAACAAAGTAAAAAGGAGAAATCATTTGCTGTAAGACAAGATGCAAGTAATTTCGGACAAAATCACCTAGTTTTTCATTATAAAGGCGACGTCCACAAGATAAGGGCAGGAAAGGGCAACTCCCCCACTGCAATTTCATGGACCGTAAATCCTTTTTCTAATCTCTCTAAATCAGCCTAATTTGCATAATAGATCAAACCTTTGGTCTATTGTTACCTGACAGGAAGGTCAACTAGTGGGAGTGAGGAGGGAGCATGGGACAGGCTGTTAATTATGTCAATTTGGGTTAAGCAAATATAGGGAGTGGGCACTCTGGCTTGTTACTTGAGCGCATAAAAAGAAATACTAGCTGACACTGAGGTAGTGTTGAGTCAGCAGATATATGTCCATGATGATACAAGCTGTGAATAAGTCTGTTCCAAGTAAAAACTGAATATGGCTCCTTGTTTCAAAAACTGACCATCTGGAATTTACCACAGGGTGTCAAGTAATGCATGGTCACATGATTAAACACCCACAAAAATATAAAGTTGTAAACACTCTCAAAAGGTGATTTGTAGACACAGCATCAAGTTCAATCAAAAAATTATAAATGGCCAATCAGCAGGAAGGCACACAACCCTTGATGGAATGATTGTTCAATTTCTGAATAAACTATTTGTAAGATTAGGGATGGAGCTTATATACAGGAAGTGGGCTTGATAGATCATAAGTTTCAATTTTTCAGAGTCAGTTACATTGGCGGTTAGTTACTGAACATATTCACTTGAGGGTGTTAATTTTTTCTAAACACAACAACATAGGTGTATTACACAAAAAACACTGTTTAGAAAGTTAACAAATTGAGCAAAACAAAAGTTTCAACTCTGTATCCAACAATATGCTTTTCAGATACTCAGTCCCAGAGAAATATCATTCTTATATCATAGTTAAACCTAATGTAGCATTGGGTCAATTATAAACAATTACAAATTATGAACCTTGTGCTAGCATTCTTTATCTTTTTGCTCCCACATGTGCATATTCATTATTATATAAACCTACCAATCTATTAGCAGGGTCTATTTTTGTTATCTACACGAACTGGGTTCATAAGTTTATTTTAGTACTGTATATTTACATACTTGCTATTCTAATATGCAATTGATTCTAAATCAAGCTTGATGATATTTCACATGATTGCATCTACTGTCACTAATGTTCAAATATTGATGAAATTATATTTATTCTTTCCAAAGTATATACAATCTAAATCTGTCCGAATGGTAGATAATACATTTTATGCTATTCTGCATGACCTGAAGTCTAAATGCTCCCTTTCTTAAAAATTGTTTTTTTAAATAACACCAGAACACATTTTGAGAAATGGTGATTAAATTTTTAAATCTACATTTTATATTATTCCATCAAACAACCTGTAAAATTACGTATTTTCAATATATCAACAACTGGAATATTCATACTATTGTGCAAAGCTTCCTGGAAAAGTACGTGACAGGAGCTCCCTCAACACCTTGACAGTACAACCCTTTGTGGGAGTGGAGGGGTTATGAGGGAATGCAGGAGCTGTGAGTGCTGTAAACATTTATGTCAAACCTATTTCCAAATGTCCCTGGCCTCATCCAAGGATTCTTTGAAACACTGCTGAAAATGGTTACATCCTGATATTGCCATCCCTGGCCTGTAGACAAGTTGAGAAACTAACTAGTTATGTCCACATATAAATAAGGCTTTAGATGCTTGCAGTGCAAGCTCAGGGTGCGTAAGTCAAGGTTCACTTGAAAATTTGGAACAAGTGAACCTTTACGGTAAGTCAATCTGACTTGCCGCTGGAGGTTTTCATGTTGGTCCAGTTGATGCCCATTTTATGCCTAAAAATAAGGCAACAGCAAAACAAAAAAAGTCCCACATGTCTTTACCATATAAATATGGGTGAAGTTCAGATATATAAAATATACCATATAACATCTAAAAGATGTTATTCTTGTTAATTTAGTTGGAAATGTGCTTTATTAAATAAAGGGCAAAAGCACAAACCGAATCAATAAAATGATTTGTTTCTTTATGGCTCTAGCCTTCAAGCGTTTTGCAGCTCCAAGTATTCACCAATCTGATTACTACAGCCATAAAGAGATGCCTCTGTGTGGATCTCGGTACTAATCGGGAATAGGAGCAGACGTCGGCTATCAGCTGTTGCATTCCCTTTCAGCAATGATAAACTAGCTTGTACATTTCCTTATTTAGTAACGGCTCACTGCTGACTCTGAGAAACATGTGCGTCATTTTCACCCTGCTTAACTGGCCCAAAGAAACACACTGTCCAGCTATACAGACACTGAATATTCAACTAAATAGGTACAGAAGAAATGGTGACTTGAAAGCACGGATAAATTTACACAAGAATATTATTTATGGCGATCAAATTTTGTTCTGGCTAGGCATTTATCTTATTTTGAAGAAAAACACAAGCCTTTCAAAAACAAGTCAAATTAAGGAAAAAGAAATTTAAAACTTGGCAAACAGATTTGGCATCTAATCAAAGCCACAGCTTGCAATTCACAGCCAACATATCAGTGTTACCCAATGATAACATGATTTCAAAAAATAAATTACTTAAACGAAATATCTCTGCTTTCCATGTCCTAGTTATCAAAAACATAACATATGAGAGATTAACGCTTACACTGAGCAAACAATGTCTTGCAAGACCATTAAACTCTCTTGGAATCTTTAAATTTATAAAGCTGACTCTGATTTGTCACAGAGTAAAATGATGCACTTAGCCTGCTTCTTGTCTTTATTTGGTCTTACCCCTCGTGACCTTTTAATAAAACATTTGCAGTATGCATAATGTTACAAACATGGACAGCTTTAGTAATACTTGAATAATCTGCATTTCCCTAAATCTAGCCCTGTTTCTCCAAACTCTCACTCCTCTGCCCAAAGCTACAATATTTAATGTCCTGGTGTTGTTTTCCATTTAAGAGCCCAAAGCACATAAGAACATAAGAACTAGGAGCAGGAGTAGGCCGTCTGGCCCTTCGAGCCTGCTCCGCCATTCAGTAAGATCATGGCTGATCTTTTCATGGACTCAGATCCACTTACCTGCGTTCTCACTGTATCCCTTAATTCCTTGATTGTTCAAAAAAAATTTACTTTATCTTTAAAAACGTTTACTGAAGTAGCGTCAACTACTTCACTGGGCAAGGAATTCCATAGATTAACAACCCTCTGGGTGAAGAAGTTCCTTCTCAATTCAGTCCTAAATCTGCTCCCTCTAATCTTAAGGCTATGCCCTCTTGTCCTAGCTTCACCTGCCAGTGGAAACATCCTCTCTACTTCTATCTTATCTATTCCCTTCATAATTTTATATGTTTCTATAAGATCCCCCCTCAATCTTCTGAATTCCAATGAATATAATCCCAATCTACTCAGTCTCTCCTCATAAGCCAACCCCCTCAACTCTGGAATCAACCTTGTGAACCTCCTTTGCACCCCCTCCAGTGCCAGTACATCCTTTCTCAAGTAAGGAGACCAAAACTGCACACAGTACTCCAGGTGTGGCGTCACCAGCACCTTGTACAGCTGCAACATAACCTCTCTGCTTTTAATCTCAATCCCTTTAGCAATGAAGGACAAAATTCCATTTGCCTTCCTAATTACTTGTTGTACCTGCAGACCTACCTTCTGTGATTCACGCACAAGGACACCCAGGTCCCTCTGCATAGCAGCATGCTGCAGCTTTTTACCATTCAAGTAATAATCCTTTTTACTATTACTCCTACTAAAATGTATGACTTCACATTTATTTACATTGTATTCCATCTGTCAGACCTTTGGCCACTCACTCAATGTATCTATGTTCCTCTGCAAAGTTTCACAGTCCTCTGCACACTTTGCTCTGCCACTCATCTTAGTGACATCTACAAACTTTGACACCCTACATGTGGTCTCCAACTCCAAATCATCTATATAAATTGTAAATAATTGCGGTCCCAACACCGATCCCTGAGGCACACCACTAGTCACTGACTGCCAGCTAGAATAGCACTCATTTATCCCCACTCTGCTTCCTGTTAGTCAACCAATCCTCTATCCATGCTAATACTTTACCCTTAACGCCATGCATCCTTATCTTATGCAGTAGCCTCTTGTGCGGCACCTTGTCGAGGCCTTTTGGAAATCTAGGTACACCACATCCACTGGGTCCCCATTGTCCACCTTGCTCGTAATGTCTTCATAGAATTCCAAAAGATTTGTCAAGCATGACCTGCCCTTCATGAACCCATGCTGCGTCTGCCCAACGGGACAATTTCTATCAAGATGCTTTGCTATTTCTTCCTTGATAATAGACTCAAGCATCTTCCCCACTACAGAGGTTAAGCTAACCGGTCTATAATTCCCCATCTTTTGTCTATTTCCCTTTTTAAACAGTGGTGTCACATTTGCTGTTTTCCAATCTGCTGGGACTGCCCCAGAGTCCAGCGAATTTTAGAAAATTACTGCCAGTGCACTTGCTATTTTTCCCGCCATGTCTTTTAGTACCCTGGGATGCGTTCCATCAGGGCCAAGAGACTTATCAATCCTTAGCTCCATTAGCTTGCCCAACACTACCTCTTCCGTAATAATGATCAAAGGGCTTACCTTGAGCATCAGCGGCCTTCATTTTTCAGCAGCAGAGGGAGAGGCGACAGCAAGGACCAGGGCGCTGCCGGGAATATATTTGGGCAGCGGCTGAACCCGAGACACTAAACGTGTAGTGTCTCCCACCCGCCCTCTTCCTCTAACCAAATAAAAAAGGACTCTGTGGTGTGTTGGTAAGGTAAGGTTTTTATACTTTTTCTATTTCTTCTGTATCGTGTAATTGGTTAAAAATTTACTCTCTTTTTTTATTTATCTATTAATTGGTCATTTGAAAAGACCATAGCAGTGAAGTATTAGAAAGTATTTAACTCATAAATTGATATAAAGTAATAAAGTAATTAACTAAGTAGAGATGGCTGGGCAGGTGATGTGCTGTAGCTGTATGATGTGGGAGCTGGCTGATCCCATTGTGAATGGCAGTGACCACATCTACAGCAAGTGTTGGTTGCTGGAAGAACTCCGGCTCAGAGTTGAAGATCTGGAATCTGAGCTTCAAACACTGCGGCACATCCGGGAGGGGGAGAGTTATCTGGATGCTTTGTTTCAGGAGGCAGTCACACCTGGTAGATTAAGTAATTCAAATTCAGTTAGTGATCAGGGACAACAGGGTGTGACTGCAAGTGAGGCAGGTAGGGGGATGCTGAGTTCAGGAGTGGAGGAGCCTCAGCTTTTGACCTTATCCGACAGGTACGAGATACTTGCTCCCTGTGTGGATGAGGAAAAGGGCTGCGGGGAGGATGAGCCAGCTTATCACGGCACCATTGTGCAGAAGGCCATTCAAGAGGGGGGAGCAAAAAGACAAGTGGTAGTTATAGGGGATTCTATAGTTAGGGGGATAGATAGTATCCTTTGCAAGCCAGATTGGGAGTCCCGCATGGTGTGTTGCCTGCCCGGTGCCAGGGTGCAGGACATCTCTGACCGGCTTGAAAGGATATTGGAGCGGGAGGGGGAGGATCCAGTTGTTGTGGTCCACGTTGGGACTAACAACATAGGCGAGGCTAGGATGGAGGACCTGTTTGGGGACTATCAAGCACTAGGAACGAAATTAAGGAACAGGTCCTCGAGGGTCATAATCTCCGGATTACTGCCTGAGCCATGTGCAAATTGGCTTAGGGAAAAGAAAATTAGGGAAGTAAACATGTGGCTAAGGGAGTGGCGTGGGAAAGAGGGGTTCCATTTCATGGGGCATTGGCATCAGTTTTGGAACCAGAGGGATCTGTACCGATGGGACAGTCTCTACCTGAACCGATCTGGAACCAGTGTTCTAGCGAAAAGGATAAATAGCGTGGTCACTAGGACTTTAAACTAGTGAGTTGGGGGGAAGGGAAAGGGAAGACGACAGGGAGTATGATGGTAAATAAAAAGGTAAGCAGCAGGTTAGCATGTGTGCAGGAGGGTTTAAGTTCAAGGCAGACTATGAAAGAAGCAAAAAGGAAGGATAACTCAGGAGATATTATTAGAGATGTTGGAAATCATGAGGGTAAGAAAGCTAGCATAAAGGCACTTTACCTGAATGCTCGTAGCATTCGTAACAAGGTTGATGAGTTAACGGGACAAATCATCGCGAATGAATATGATTTGGTAGCCATTACGGAGACATGGTTACAGGATGGTCACGACTGGGAGTTAAATACCCAAGGGTACCAGACTATTCGGAAGGACAGACAGAAAGGTAAGGGAGGTGGTGTAGCTCTGATATTCAAGGACGACATCAGGGCGGTGCTGAGAAATGATATAGGTTCTATGGAGAATGAGGTTGAATCCAGTTGGGTGGAAATTAGAAATTCTAAGAGGAAAAAGTCACTGATAGGCGTAGTCTATAGGCCACCAAATAATAACATCACGTTGGGGCGGGCAATAAACAAAGAAATAACTAATGCCTGTAAAAATGGTACGGCAATTATCATGGGGGATTTTAATCTACATGTAGATCGGTCGAACCAGCTCGGTCAGGGTAGCCTTGAGGAGGAGTTTGTTGAGTGTATCCGTGATAGTTTTCTTGAACAGTATGTAATGGAACCGACCAGGGAGCAAGCTATCCTAGATCTGGTCCTGTGTAATGAGACAGGAATAATTAATGACCTAATAGTTAGTGATCCTCTTGGAAGGAGTGATCACAGTATGGTTGAATTTAGAATACAGATGGAGAGTGTGAAGATAGAATCCAATACCAGGGTCCTGTGCTTGAACAAGGGGAACCACAATACCTCATTTAGTCACTGTTTAGTAAAATTTGTTTTTATCCTTTCTGATGCTTTCTTTCTGTCTTTCATTCAGTTTTCCTCCTAAAAGGCTTACATTAAAAACACAACAAATGTAAAGCTGAAACAGTAAACAGTAAAAGCTGTGTCCCATCAGTACTTGAAAAGTACACTTCCTGTCAGTTCTAAACAACACTGTTGCATAAGAAACTTTCTGAATGCAAGTATTGAGGGAATTTATAAAGGTATTCACCAATCCACGTAACCAAACATATTCAATACCACTGAACCATCAACAGTTTTGTCAATCTGAGTTTGGTGGGCTGCAGTCAGCTTCAAACTGTTCTCAATTAATTAATTCAATGACAGATGATAAGAAACATTTAATTTAAAAAGTAAATAATCATTATCTATACCAGCTACTTCATAGTGATGATCTGTAAATTATCATTTGATAAACATTCATCACAACTATCAATCCCAACATGAAAGTCAGAGCAGGTATTTGGCAACTAAAACTCGCTGTTTGGTTCTCTGGACTGCCATCTTGGATACCCAACACCAAATCTTCGGGCATGTTCCAAGGCAGCAGCTACACACTTCTGATGTCATGGGGAGCCTTCAATATCAGTCCAGGGGCTTGAGAATAGTCAGACAGCTACTTGGATTGGACACGATAGGATCCTCTCCTTGTAGGGGTGAGGAGTTGAAAAGTTGAGCACCTAACACATATCTTAGCTCTTCTGCCCTATTATGGGCCATTTCCCCCTGAATTGAGAGAAAAGGTGCTATTGTAAATGAAAGTGGATGCCACAGCTGTTAGATTGAACTGGTTTGGATTGAGTTTTTAGCAGAAGGCAGTGTGGCAGTGAATGCTGCTGGACACAGTTTTGGCTGCTCTCCAGTTTATGCCCAGTTACCAAGTTATTGAATGTTCTGAGAAAAGAATGGCAGTCTGTAAGACATAAGTAAAAGTCTTTGGAAACTGTTTCCATTGACTGGTGACTTCAGAATTCAAGCAAGATATTCCATCCCATGGGTCAATGAACAACTCAATATCCAAGAATTGCATGAAGGTTCAGCAGCTATTGTTCAAAACTCCTTAAATGAACTCGCCAGTTACAACTCGTTTTCTTTTTAATTATCCCTTAACTGTGCCTGTCTGTCTGTGAGAGAGAGCAGGCATAATGATCAAAGAAGATTGAGTTTAAATCATAGACATTAATTTGATTACCTCGTTGTTTAACTTTGCTCTGCCAAAGTTAAATTATTAATAATAAATTTTAATTTCTGTTTAAGCTATACACTTGGTGTGTGACACCTGTTATTCATAAAGTCAAGTTCGGAACAATTGGGCAATTTTGAGGGTCATTGAATATTTTAATTTCGCTGTGTTGCGATATCCAGTGTTAGCAAGTCTAATTTGGTCTGGCTTGCTATTCCTGTGTTGTAACATAGCAGCCATTATACTAAGGGGTGATGATGCAGAGGGAAAAATTTAAGGCTGTCATTTATCAGAATGTTGCCCAAATGGATATGTTATCTGATAGGAGCCAGCAGATATTGAAGAGTCAAATGATCATAGTATAACCTACGAATTTATAAATGAACTAATAAGAATTTTGCTGAACCAATGGAACAGCTAAGCATTAATGCTGCTAAGATGTAAAACTGTCACCAATATAGCCTAGAACACAAATTTTGTAGTCAGTCTCCAAACATACTGCTTTCAATCTGCCTCATTAGAAAAGTACAAAAGATATGAACAAAAAGAAGAGTCATCAGAGTTATTAAAATGTCTAAATATTCTAGTATAAAGCTGGATTTTCAGGTCGAGTTGGAAAAGCCTGAGTCAACCTTTCTGTGGTTCATGGAACACAAGCTCACCTCTGAACCACAACGGTAGGATATTCTTGACTCAGAGCTGTGGGCTATAAATTTAGGTTTTGTGAGCGGCGATAGAGTGTACCTCTGCTCACAAGGACAACTGCCCAACTTCCAAAATAATTATTATGCCTTCTAAACATCATCCTCCACCCCCAGCTACAGCATGCCTCCATATTGCCCACACCACCTCACGTTCCATCCATGTCCCCTCATGCCCCTATATATCCTCCATTGCCACTCACAGTATTCACATACAGTATTCATCATGAACAGACATCAGAATCTCTTTGAAATGGGCAGTAACACAACTTCTAACATTCCTATCAATCTGTCAAAGATATTTCACACTGAAAAAAAAATCTCCTTAGAAAATAGCCATTAAAAGAATTCCCTCAAATGGTAACTCTGATGTAAAAACAAATATTTATTCAGTTACTATCTGAAAAACTGGCAATGATAATGAGAACACAGCCTCCAAGTGAGTTGCCTCATATCTTTTAAAACTCAAGCAGGCATTTGTAACAAATTCAGCTCTCTAAATAAACCATTACTAAATCAAGCAATTGGCTCTATTAAAACAGCTGGAATAGATAGCCTTTTTTCCCAAGCAGGTCAGATATCCTGTTAAATTAATAAAGTCCAGGAGCAGATGGCTATTTTTCTCCCTCTAAAGTTAAAGCTGCTAAAGGTTTTATTCTATTTAAGAAGATTCTGGTCATTGAAATCACTTTACACCAGAGATCATCAACAGTGTTTCTTCAACTTTGGATGCATAACAGCCCTTTTTCCAAATGGAGAAAGTAAACATCTCAACGTGTACACAATGCTGGGAAATGATCAATTCCCTTTTCAGGACAAAGCCCTACGATGATTCACTGTAGTCAAAACACATCTACACTATAATACACCATGTAAAATTAACATCTAAAACTCCTCACCAGTCTTCCTTCAACAATCAAGGACTCTTCTTGGGTATGCAAAACCCAAACCACCATATTAAAATAAGAGGTTGGGGGAGGAAATACAAGTTTTATTTTGCACTCACAATGGCCAGCCTAACCTCAGAGAGGTGCAGAATAACAACCTATGTCCATCCTGACCAATGAAATAGCAACACAAAAATAACATGGAATTGGAAATGTACAGCAGATTCAAAGTTCCAGTTTAAAACTTCCTACATTTTTTTCATTCTAGAATCATGTCTTTTGTTTGCATATACTTCAAATGAAAAATCGGAGAGTAAATTATGAGAGAAATGTAAGTCGTGTATTTTTCCTCTACTGCTAGCAAAGACGTGTTATGTACCAACCTTGGACTTCCTCCTATTTCAAACTGTAATGAAACCCTGGTAGCACATGTTTTCTCAATTCTCTCAGCATTCCAGTTGGATCAGAATTTCTAATCTACCGATTCTTGGAGAAACTATTCTTTTCATTTTAAAAAAACCACGAATCATTAGATCTTTTTAAGGAATGGTGAAGTAATCTCAACGTTTAGTCAGAAATTAATTCCTTGGGTTTTCTATTTGGACTATAACTTTAAAATACAAACACTGTTTGTGCACACGTCAAAATTGACCGTGGTATATAGTATGCCATAAGCCACAGTAATTTGACAATGGATTTCAACCATCAAAAAAAATAGGCAAATGGATATTGAGAAGTAGAGTGGCAATTTCACTGGACTACTAGTTCAAAGGCCCAGATAAATAAAACCACAAGATAAAGGTGCAGAATTAGGTCATTCAGTCCATCGAGTCTGCTCCATCATTTGATCATGTCTGATATGTTTCTCAATCCCCATTCTCCTGCCTTCTTCTCATAACTCTTGATCGTAGATCAAGGACATATCTATCTGTCTTAAATATACTCAATGACTTGGCCTCCACAATGAGTTCCACAAGTTCACCACACACTGGCTGAAGAAATTTCTTCTCATCTCAGTTCTCAAGGGTCGTTCCTTCATCCCGAGGCCGTGCCCCATGGGTCCTAGTCTCCCCTACTTACGGAAACATCTTCTCTACATGCACTCTACCCAGGCCGTTCGATATCTTGTAAGTTCCACTCATATCCACCCTCATCCATCTAAAGTCCATCCAGTGCAGACCCAGAGTATTCAACTGGTCATATAACAAGCCCCTCAGCCAGGGATCATTTCATAAACCTCCTCTGGACCCCCTCCCATTCCAGCACATCCTTACTTAGATATGGGACCCAAAACTGGTCACAATATTCCAAATGTAGTCTGAACAGAGCCTTATACAGCCTCAGCAGTACATCTCAGCTCTTGTATTCCAGCCTTCTTGAGATAAATGCTAACATTGCATTCGTCTTTCTAACTGTCAACTGAACCTGCGTGTTAACCTCAAGAGAATCCTGAACAAGGACTCCCAAGACCATTTACAATTCAGATTTCCAAAGCCTTTCCCCATTTAGAAAATAGTCTATACCTGTATTTTTCCTATTAGAGTGCATAACCTCACACTTTGTCACGTTGTATTCCATCACCACTTCTTTGCCCACACACCTATCATGTTCAAGTCCTTCTGCAGCCTCCCCACTTCCTCAACACTATCTGTTCCTCCACGTATCTTTGTGTCCTCTGCAAACTTGGCAATAATGCCCAGAGCTCCTTTGTCCATACCATTAATGTATAATGTGAATAGTTGTGGTTCCAACACAGACCCCTGCAGAACTCCACTAGTCACTGGCTGCCATCCTGAAAAAGACCCATTTATCTCTACTCTCTGCTTTCTGCCAGTCAGCCAATCCTCTATCCATGTCAGTGTCTTGCCCCTAACACCATGGGCTCTTAACTTATTTAGTAGTCTCCTATGGAGCACCTTGTAAATGCCTTCTGGAAATCCAAATAAATCACTCCACTGGATCTCCTTTATCTAACTTGCTTATTACCTCCTCAAAAATTCTAACAGATCTATCAGGCATGACCCCCCCTTAACAAAGCTGTGCTAACGTTTCCCTACTTCACCATGTATTTCCAAAACTTCTGCTATCTCATCCTTAATTATGGACTCTAAAATCTCACCAATGACTGGAGGTCAGGCTAACCGGCCTATAGTTTCCTATCTTCTGCCTCCCTCCCTTCTTAAACATTAGCCAGTTCCATTGGCCATTTTCCAGTCCTCTGCGACCCTCCCTAAATTCTTGGAAGGTCACCACCAATGCTTCTATAATTTCCTCAACTATCTCCTTCAGAAATCTGGGATATGGTCCATCTGGTCTGGATGATTTATCCACCTTCAGACTTTTCAGCTTACCTAGCACCTTCTCCTTAGTGATAGCCACTACACTCACCTCTGCCGCCTGACTCTCTTGAAGTTCTGATATGTTGTTGGTATCTTCCACTTTGAAAAGCTCTGGGATATGGTTTCAAATCCCACCATGGAATTTATATTCAATTACTAAAATCTGGAACTGAAACTAGTTTCATGGTCATGGTTATTGAGACTATCAGTATTTTGCTTTAGGAAGAGAATATACCTTCCTTACCAGGTTTGACCTACATGTGACCCCAGATCTAAATTAACCTGGACTGATTTTTAACTGCAGTCAGAAATAGACTAGCAAGCCACTGAGTTCAGAGGCAATTAGTGATGGACAACAAATGCTGGCCTTGTCAGTGATTCTTACATCCTATGAAAGGATTTTTTTTACTGTCTTTTGACAACTGTAGCATTGATGTCAATGTTTAAAAATGCCTGAAATTTATATTTCTTAGAATTATCAGCTTTGTTCCACTTATTCCAGTAAGTATGGATCTTAATAAATCTTAATTATTTTACAGGTGCAAAATTGACAAATAAAGTAAATGTGAAACCACAGCTAATTGAATAAATTGTAATCAGTTCTTCTTCAGCTTATTTCACTAAAAAATTAAATGTGACATTTCAAAGAATTCTTAACACCACCTTTCCAGGAGACCAGGTAAAAGAATGAGTAGGACCTCGTGTCAGAGAAAGCATGCAATGATGTGGAGGTGCTGGCGTTAGACTGGGATGGACAAGGTCAGAAGTCACACAACACCAGGTTATAGTCCAACAGGTTTATTCGAGATCCCAAGCTTTTGGAGTGCTGCCCCTTCGTCTGGACAATAACTTGGTGTCAAGAAAATATGCACTACACACTTTCCACTTCACATATCAATTTATGATCTGTAGAAGTATTGAAACTGACTAAAAACTAAGAAATTCAGTTTGAAATGTGCAAATAAATAATTTGGATTCTGACAGGTGAAATTAAGCAGAGGGTACATACAATTGTCAAATCAGGTTTTACAATGTGAAAGGGAATTTTAATTCTCAGCCAAAAGCCGATTTGGAACGCTGATCCTCAATAATATTCAACTAACAGAAACAGCTTGGCAGACTGACCTATCAACATTTGGTCTCAAAGACCACCAGTCTAGCAGTCAGGGAAGTTGAGAGGTGCTGAGATTTCCACAGTTTACAAGCATCCCAAATATCTTCAAATAGACCGGAGAAGCACTCTTAACTCTCCCAGGTCCCAAGAAGATGAATCTAAAATAGACCTGCCAAGTTGTCCACTTGGTATAACCCCAGGTTTTATAGAACGGTGCATCTGCTCACCAGCATTTAAAATTGCAACAGAGTCCCAATGACACGATTGGATCCTGATTTAATTTAAGCAAGGGAATTCTATTAAATTGACCACAGGGAGAAAAGACGGATAATTTAAGTCTCATTACATCTGGCACTAATTGGCTGGAATTAAAACGTTTCCTGTATAATTGATAGTGACACAGAGAACATGCACTAATTATACATAAAAGAAAATTCTGCAGATGCTAGAAATCTGAAACAAACACAGAATGCTGGAGAAACTCAACGGGTCTGGCAGCATCTGTGGAGAGATGGGGTGTCTTCACAAATATCCCCATCCTCTATCATGTGTGAAAGACAAGGCTTATACATTTGCAGCAAATGCTGGAGAAATTTAGCATCTGGCAGAATCTGTAGAGACAGAAACAGAGTTAACGTTTTGAGTCTGTATGACTCCTCTTCAGAACTGAAGAAGAGTCATAACCAGACATGAAACATCAACTCTGTTTTTCTTTCTCTACAGATGTTGCCAGACCTGCTGAGTTTCTTGGGCATTCTGCTTGTTGCATTAACTGTTCAATTTTCTCTAGTGATTTTTCAAATGCATTTACGTGTATTTTAAATCATTCAAGGGTAACCTATTGTGAAGAGTAACCAAGGAAATGTATGACTAATTCATCTATTCAAACAGTTTTGTTTCTCTTGTCAATATTGTTCATTAAATGAACAATTCCTGCAGACACTTCATTCCAATTCTTGCCATTTCATCTCTAAATGTCTGTAGATAAATGTGCTTCCCTTAATTTGGTAATTGCAAGTGTCTATGTAATTTTTACTAACAAACCATGGTAGCTGCTATAAAATTATAACACAGTTCTCACAAAATACTATTAAATCTTTAAAAGATTTATACATATTAGAGAAAAGATACCAACCAAGCATCACTTACGAGGGCCAATTTTATGAATATGCATTCCCAGCTGAAAGCCTCAGCTGCTGTCATCTTTGAAATTTCTGAACATATTTTCTTCAAGTAAACGAAAGGGGGAATTGTTTCCATAAAAAAAAAAGTATTAAACAGCATTCCCGCGATAATCAATGCATTCATAGTTAAATAACACCTAACCTTCAGCTATTACTGTATACTGCTATTCTGTGTTGTGATACATTCAACAAAGGAACTGAAACAAATGTACTGGCTTAACCCATTCTTGAAAAATTTCAATCACTTAAACTGTGAACTGTGCACTCAGAAAAGTCTTTTTAAATGGTCTGCTTGATCGGAAGATTTAGTTGAACTGGGAATTTTATTGAAATGGAACAGAAATTTCAATTCATGCTAAAATTCCTATTGCAAGCACCTCGCCACCACCCCACCCATCCACCCAATCTAAATTATGATGTTTGAAAATCCCTCAGTGATAAAGTTATGACCACTTACCATTCCAAAATCTTGGCATCACCACTGCTAGCCGTGTCAAGTGTCATTTATTTCAGTTGCATTCTGTAGCATTCTGGACTCACCCTTACTTATGTCAATGTTCACTAAATCCAACTCTCCCTCCCCAATGTCAGAATCTTAGCAATAGGGGGTTGAAACTCCTCTTGGCCAGTAGCATAAAACAGATAATATTGGATCACCCACCCTGTATATGTAGGTAATGAGACTGAATTATCAAAGTTCTGAAGAAGAGTCATACTGGACTCAAAATCTTAACTCTGTTTTATCTCCACGGATGCTGTCAGACCAGCTGAGGTATGCCAGTACTTTCTGTTTTTATTTCTGAATTGTTCGGCAGTACTTATAATGAGCACCTAAGTCAATACCACCCATTTTGTGCCACAAGTTCAAGATAAATACCTAAATTCTAGATGTTTTGGACCTGCTTACCTGGACAAGGCAATCTCTGACTTTTGCCGTGCAATAGCTGCTGCCCTTTGCGCCCCCTCCATGCTCCTTTCCACCTTCTCTCTCAGCTTGTTGGTCCTCAATGGTATCAGGTGCTTCTTCTTGCCCTTGACCAGCACATTGTTCTTGTATTTGCCTTCTTCTTTATGGCCGTCTGGGAAGGTGGTGCAGCCATAGCCATGCCTTAGGTTGTCGTGCCACTCACCCTCGTACTTGAGGCCACTTGACCTCTCACTGACCCCATATCCCGAGCGCTTGTCATTCTTCCACTCGCCCATGTAGCTCTCAGTCGTGGTGGCATCAATGTCAGACTCAACAGGCGGGAAGTCATCACCACTTTCACCCAGGCTGACAGTCGAGTTGGCATCACTGGCAGCTGAGCTGAGGCCGGCATCACTCCTGAGAAAGCTGAGTTTGCTCCTCTGACTGGACAGAGAGCTCTTGGACTCGCTCTTCCTCAGCTTGCCAAGCAGTGAACCCCGCCGGAACAGACCCTTCTTCTTAGGTTTTTGCTCAGCATCACCAGCACTCTGGAGGCTCAGGGCGAAGCCACCACGGCTCGGCCCAATGGTGGAGGCAGAGGCAGAGGCCGAGACAGCAGCAGCAGCAGAGGGGGTGGCCAAAGTCAGAGAGTCAGCCGGTGGCTCGAGTTGCAGCACGGTTCCATTACTGTGCTCACTACGAAGGGAGGTGAGCGAGGTCCTCAGTGGCGAGCGGATCATGGTGGCCATACCATAGGGAACGCTTTGGCGCACTCCATATCCATGGCGCATCCCTCCTGTAAATTGGCCTTGGTATGTACCTGGAAATATAACCAGAAAATAAACATCCATTAATAGTCCACAACAATTATCACGAACTAGTGCAAATCATCTGAATAGACACCTGTGGGTTGAGGGTGACATCTGGTCATGACCCTTGTTGCTATTTGTGAATCCTCATTTTAAACACTTCTAAAGTAGTTCACTGGTTGAAGAGCTCTGAGGGGTAACCCGAGAGAATAAACAGCACTATATAAATGCAAGTTCTTTATGTAACTCAATACAAAGGTAGGTTTTAAAGTATAGACATGTTGCAAATTAAAGTCTTTCATAAACTACAATTAAAGTGTGTTATCACAGTACTGGTCTCCATGTAGGATATGGAAGCATCAAAGATGATATGTAACAAAGATTTACATGGTGAAATCGAAACTGAGAGGTTATAACAATCAAGAAATTCTAAAGGCTAGGGCTTCTGTTCTCTACCAAAGAGAAGGCTTGCATAAACCATGTATCTAGAATGATAAAAGGATCTGACATGGTTGACATACATATAATGTTTCTGAGGAGTCGAAGCAATACATGCCTTTAATGGAAGTTGGGATTTCAAAAGAAAAACTTGACAAAAAGAGTGGTTAGAACACATTACCACATATAGTTGAGGCAAATAGATATGTGCAAGGGCAAGCTAGATAACTACATGAGGAAGAAAAGATAGAAGGTTATATTAATAGGGTTAAAGGAAGCAAGGTGACATTATGACTGCGTGATGCATAGACTAAAACATGCGGACACTGGATGCTGGAGATCTAAAACAAACTGTTCTGAAGAGGGGTCACTGGACTCAAAACGTTAACTGTTTTCTCTCTACATATCCTGTCAGACCTGCTGAGTTTCTCTGTTTTTGTTTGTTGAAGCATAGACTAGTTGGGCTTAATTGTCTGTTTCTGTACCATAAATTACATGGCCCAATTTCGCAGCACTCACCGCAGACCTCAAAGAAAGCAGCCTGCAAAGATTAGGTGATCCTTCTGGTTTGGATTTCTCCTTTGCCAACGTTCAAAAGCAGGCACCATGGGGATCTCCAGGGGCCAAACAATAGGGATGTCATTCAATCACATTTAAGAATTTTAACAGGTAGAAAAGCACAGAAATGAATATGCTCTTACCATTCCGGCACAAATATTCAGCAAAGCAAAGCTGATGCTACCTTGATTAAAGTATTAAAAAGTCATAAAGAGATTGCTATAGAATGAAGTAGTTGAATAAGACAGAAAAGGCATTGGAACACAGATAAGTCATGTCAATGTTAATAGTTATAAGCTTGTTAGCACACTTAAATGTAAAATTAGCATTATAATTTTAAAATACAAGTAGAGTAGGTACAAAAATTTGAATGGGATCTGAATCAAAAATGAGAAATGTGATTATTGCAAATGATACAAGATAATAACTGAGAAACCTAGAGTAGCATGATCACCAAGTGTCAGTGATAAGAGGCAAATACTCTGTTCTTATTATACCTTCTCTGTTTCTCCTGCACATGGACATCACCAATTTTTAAATCATTGAAGACTGATATGGATGGCTGACCCTTTCTACCTGAAGTTTAAATTGCAAGCAATTAGATTAGGAGGGAAAAGGAGTGGGTGAGTTTCCACTTAATTTCAAGTGGTATTCACAGATGGAAGCAAAGGTAAAATCAACGCCTATGAATCATTTGCTTAGTACATAGTGTTAGTTGTCCCAACAGTGCCTGATACAAACATTACAATATTTCCAATAGTCAACTTGATAAAGGCTGTAACTTCTTATAGACTTCAACCAGTCAGGTTTTAGGTCTAAATGCTATTTAAAAAAAAGAAAACAAGATCAATGTACTTTTGGATTGGAAGTTCATTTTAAATGGCGAACTTAATTAAAAAGCCTGTTTACCTTGGCTAATGTCGGAACAGTTACACCAATTGCAAAAGTTGTAAAATTTCAAAACACAACGATGATTCTAAAACAGTCAACTTAAGAACAGGAACAAAGGAGATCCTGATGATTGGCTGATATACCCCTTTGTCATGAGAATGAATGCTTAATTGATGGAAGATCATGTGACAAACTTCAGAGTGGCGAAATGCCAAACAAATGAATGTTGTTGAAATTTACACCAGAAACATTTAAGATGTTAATTGTACGTGAGATGGTGATGCCATAAAGCATAAAGCAAATTTTTGAAACCTACTCATGGTACACATATATCTTTGGATTAAAATACTGAGCTGAAGATCTGTCTGTAGCTCCCCATCAATGTCATGCTACAGTCAACCAATAGGATTTATGAAGAGCATTAATATGTAGAGAAAGGCCTGGTTCTCGCACAATGACATTAGTAAGATTGCATAGTCACCAAGGTAGATATTTTTTCTTACCCAACAGTGAAAATCAGGCTGCACTGGAATCAATGGAATTGCCCAGCTAGTGGGTACTATACCAATGGCCGATAATATTTGAACATTTTACTGCACCACTCAACACCAACTTCTATCTCTCTTCCTATTTTGAGAAGTTTAGTGGGGAACCCTCATCCTAAATATGTTTGGCACAGCATACTGCACTACCAATACCCTGAGCTTCATGTACAATAAAAACAAAACTGAAAAATCCTCAAAGCATTTAAAGAATGTATGCTGAATCAGATTTATTTTGATGTTAAATCATTAATAAACTGTCCAAAATACTGCATTTTATTCTTTCAGTTTATTATTTTCAGGGCTTTATTTTAATATAAACCGGAAACTAAAAGTATCAGAGATAACTTAAAATGCAATACATCAAGAATAAGAGACTGAAACTGTGGAAGAACTTGCATTTACACAGCACCTTTAATTATCTCAGGATGTCCAGAAGTGCTTTACAACTAAAAAAAAATACTTTTTGAAGTATCACAGAAACGTAGAAAATAGAAGCAGGACTAGGCTGAATGGCCCTTCGAGACTGAACTGCTATTCATTAAACTCAAACCTGTTCCTGCTTTCCCTGCATATCCTTTCATCTCCTTCGTCTCAAGTGCAATATCCACCTCCTCTTGAAATTCCACAATGTTTTGTCCTCGATTGCTATCTGTGGTTGTGAATTCCACAGGCTCACCACTCTCTGGGTGAAGAGATTTCCCCTCATTTCAGTCCAAAATGGTTTATCTTGTATCCTTAGAATGTGACCCCTGGTTCTGGACATCCCCCATCATTAGGACTATATTTCCTGCATCTACCCTCTCTCGTCCCATTCAATTTTATAGCTTTCTCCAAGATTCCCTCCCCATCCTTCTGAACTCTAGCAAATATAATCCTAACCAATTCAACCTGTCCTCTTACATCACTGGCAATCCTTCACTGCACTCTGTCTTTTATCAAGAATCTACTTCTTCCAATAAGAACATCGAACTGCACACAATGTTCCAGGTGTAGTCTCACCAAAGCCCTGGTTAATTGCAGCAATCCATGCTCTCAAATTCGCTCACTGTGAAGACCCACATACCATTTACCTTCTTGATCCCCAGCTGCACTGCTTGCTTACCCTCAGTGACTTATGTACGTGAACACCCAGGTCTTTCTGCATATTCCCCTCTCTCAATTTATAGCTGGATAATAATCGACCTTTCTGTACTTGCTCCCAAAATAGAAAACCTCACATTCACATTATATTGCATTTGCCATGCATCTGCCCACTCACTCAGCTTGTCCAAATCATACCAAAGCAACTCTGCATCCTCCTCACCACTCACCCTCCCACCCAACTTTGTGTCATCTGCAATTTTGGTTTAGAGGAGAGAACTAAGTGTATATGTGAATAGCTTCAGTCCTAATACTGATACCTGAAGTACCACACTAGTCACTGCTGCCATCCAGCAAAAAGACATGTTTATTCCAACTCTTCGTTTCCTGTCTGCCAACCAGTTTCTATCCAACTCAACATACTGTCACCAATCCTATGCACTTTAATTTTATATACTCATCTCTTATGTGTAGCTTTGTTGAAAGCCTTCTGCAATGCAAATTTGGAGCAGCCAATTTGCTCACAAGTTCCCATGAACAGCAATAACAACAACCAGATAATATTTTAATGATGTTAATTTATATTTGCTAATCAACCTGTTCAGAGAAGTTGCTACACACCTGTGGAGCAGGTGCGACTTGAATCCAGGCCTCCTGGTTCAAAGATAGGGACACTACCACTGCACCACAACAGCCCTTAAATGATGTTGACAATGGAAAAATTTTGACCAATGCAACAGGATGCCTTTGTTCTTCCTCAAATATATATCATTTATGTAATATGGACTCTTTTATATCCACTTGAAGGAAAAGGTAGGACTTTAAATTTTCATCACAAAAAGAATTTCCAACATTGCAGTACTTACTCCCCCAGTAATGCACTAAAGTCTTAACTTAGATTACATACTCAAATCCCTGGAGTTAGACTTGAACCCATGGTATTCCAACTCAGAGACAAGTACAACCAACTTGCAAAGCTTGACACCTGAATGATTTTAGCACATTGAGGCATTCTATGGCAAAGAAAACCAACTGTAGAGATAGTGTATGGTATTCCCAACACATGGAAATTGTATAACTGAGTTTTGATCATTGCACTAGTATTTTTAAAATTTAAGTTCATTTATTTGTTGCCTGACTTGCAAGGTTTTGCAGCAGCTCTGATGCAAAATAATTCAAAACAGTGTTAGACTTTGAAACTGAATATAATTACACATTAGCAATGATATTACCAAGTGTTTAATGGATAATAAAAATAGCTTTTGTTACTTTACTGATGCCAAAAATGAAGTGCAAAACTAAACAACATCGGCAAGAGGTTCTTTAGTCACTTTAAGGCCCCAATTTAGTTAATACATTATTCATTGCGGCTTTCAGCTTAAGTTGTGAGTTTTCAGGACACAGGTTTTTTTTTTAACCCTGGCAAAATGAAAATGAAGGTATTATCTTGTTTTTAGACATCCTTGGCCAATCCACACTCATCTTTACCCTTAACTGATTGCAGTACTGTATATATGACTTAGAGATTGATCTATGGAGAAGTTTTTAATTGTGTTAAAATATATCTGAATAATTTTTAGGAAAGATACTTATTGTATATACTGCAGTGTAATTTTGCAGCTAGGATTTGATGCAGTGTGGGTTGCTTGTTACTATGGAAACCAGCCAACATCTCCGGCAGCATCACTTTAGTGCACACAGAACAGAACACAACATGTTAAATTGCTTTCTAAGTCAGAATGCTTTATTAATTTAGGCACATTGACACAAGGGAACTACTGTACGATTTTGTTTTTATAATAAGTAATATATAATGCCAGATATTTTAATTGGAACAATTCTAAATTATGTACAGAAACTCAAAGAACAAAGAACAAAGAACACAGCCCACCAAGCCTGCGCCAATTCCTAATCCTTATTTAGACTCGCTACTTATTGCCTATACGCAGTTTCTATCCTTCTGTTTGCCTCCCATTTATGCATCTATCAGGATACACCTTAAATGTTGCTATCGTGCCTGCTTCCACCACCTCCGCTGGCAGTGCACTCTAGGTACCCACCACCCTCTGTGTGAAAAAGTTTCCCGCACTTCTCCCCTAAATTTTACCCCTCTCATCTTGAATCTGTGCCCTCTTGTAGCTGACCCTTCCACCCTAGGAAAAAGCCTCTGACTATCCATTCTATCTATGCCTCTCATAATTTTGTAGATCTCTTTCAAGTCATCCCTCAGCCTTCATCTTTTTAGTGAAAACAATCAGAGTTTATCCAACATCTCCTCATAACTAAAACCCTCCAGACCGAGCAACATCCTGGTAAACCTTCTCTGCACCCTCTCTAAAATGCCCACGTCATTCTGGTAGTGTGGCAACAAGTACTGCACACAATATTCCACATGTGGCCTAATTAAAATTATATACAGTTGGAACATAACTTGTCAACTTTTACATTCGATGCCCCAGCCGATGAAGGCAAGTGTGCTGTATGCTTTCTAGACCACCTTATCCAACTTGTTGCCACTTTCAGAGATCTGTGGACCTGTGTACTTATTTAATATGCATTCATGATTAATGATTCTTTTGCTCTGCAATAATTTCAATGGAAAAAATAGAAATCTTGCCATCAATTAGTTTAATAAAAATCCAGTGCTGGGTATTTTGATTCTGATTGAAATTAACAACTGTATAATAAATTTTATGAATCTCTGTATTTGCTATTTCTCCAATGTGAACTATAAAATGTGAAAATGAATTGTGGACAAGAACTCATTTGATACATTTTTAATTGAAGTGCTAATTTCGATAATGTTGACTCCTAATAATTTGATCGGAGAAAATTATTTGAGATAATTAGATCAAATGTGTTTCATTTCAAGTCCAATAACACCTATTTTTTCAGACTAGAATCCTTCTGAAAACTGATGGCACTTGTTACTGGTTGTTCATTAATTGCAAGATGTGCAATAACGTTAAGAATGAATATTCAATTTTCAAAATATTTATCCAATTATCCAAAAAGATAATTTTACTAAATCAATCATGCTTTAAATGAAGGAATCATCTGTAACATCAATCCAATTAGAGGTATTTATAAACATCCAGTTATGTTTGAAAATTCCATCTTGGAATACAATACTGATTATCTGAAGAAATCAAGTTCGCATTTCATAGACTGTGTAAATACATCACATCTTCCAAAAATGAAGCCTAGGGGATCAGGTCAAAAAGAAGATTGAGATACAAGAGAAAACACCTATCATAATTTAAACAGCAGGCTGCAAATTTGGCGAACAGATAGAACACTACTGTTGCAATAAAACTCTTTCCTTCTAAGTTAATAATTATACTGACAAGGCCAAGAAAGTCAGCAGAAAATGTAAAATTCAATTAGTTGCAAATATAGCAGCTACTGGATTGTTTGTCTTCTTATGAGATCATATTGTTAAATAAACTTTTAGATAAGTTTTGAGAATATGTTTTTTTATCTTCAGATAGGAAATATAGCCAGTCAATACTTGCATCCCAGAGGTAGAGTGAGGATATCCTTCAGGGATTGCGAGATTGGACAGTAGCCAATTTAGTACCTAATTTTAAAAAGGGAGACAGAGCCAGGTAATTACAGGCAACTTACTTTAATACGAATGATTACATTTAGTATACATGGACTTCATAAAAGCCTTTGACAACATACCATATGGGAGATTACTGGAGAAGGCTAATGGGGATTTAAATGATGGAAAGACAGCAAACTGGATTAAAACTGTAAGAAGGGAGAAAAAAGGACTAGTTCTTATATTTTTTTGTTACAGTTGAAAGTGAGTAGTCATAGCCATCAAGTTCAAATTTGAGCCACATCTGCTCATTCTGTATATGATGATTTGGATGTAGGCCAAGAGAAAGTTGAAATCTGCAGACCACACCAAAATAGATTTGGTTAAGTCTTTAAAAGACAAAAGAAAACAGCAAAGGATTATTGATGAGCAAATGGATTAAAAAAAAGGTGAAATTCAATGTCAGCAAGTATGGTGTAACGTGTCTTGGTAAAAATAACTTGTGTTAACTATATTTTAAACACAAGTATGTTTGATGCTTTGGTCAAATGAAGACATTTTAAGGTGCAGTTTCACAAAAATTAAAACATCCAGGTTTTAATAAGTAATTTTTTAAAAAGCGAGTCAGGTTCTTTGTTTTAAAATGAATTAACGAAAGGGCCCTCATTCTTGATATCTCAACTACTAAAAAGGTCTGTTTCACCTACCCTACTTAATCCATTCATTACCAGAAATACTCATTATACTTTCTCTCAAGTATCTATACCTTTTCTTTATCATAGAGTGCAAAACTGCCCATAGAGCTCCTTAATTTTTATGAAGGTTTTACAAAGGTTTGTCATTACCTCTTGGTTTTAATATTCACAAAGAACAAATTGTTGACACAGCTTAAATACTGGCATACTGTTTGGGCAGAATGGCTTGTATTCATGTTGTAACTGCATGCACATATATGATTGCAAGGAGAAACATGCAGGTCAAAAATTATTTCCTTAATAGTGACACCTTTTTCTAAAGTCCGCCAGGTGCCTCATATTCCTCGTTGACATGCTCATGTCCAGATTATGTTACTGAGACAGTGACAGCCAAATGCAGAGTTACTATTGTCCCGAACCGTTGCGCATGCATGTTTTGTTTGTAAGGATGCATCTCATTTGGTTAAGCTCATAAATCTTAAATCTAAATTTGCAAAACCAAGACTGGCTTAATGCATGCAAGTCTATACTGTTGGGGGTTTAACCAATTGCAGTTTACCAGAGTTGTTTCCCTCCGATTATCGTGCTAGCGCTACCTTAACAACAGTGCATTTGCTCACAGGGCTCTGAAGGCAAATGGGAAGAATGCCAGCTTCTAATGAAACCGTTTAGGTTTCTCTTGAAAGATAGATTGGTTAGTGATCAACTGTACCCTGGATGGAGTACTGTGGACCTGTCAGGTTCTAGATTACCAAATCTGCTAAACAGGGCTGACTTAGTTCTGAACGTTCACTACTGAGACCAGACTTAGAGTCATAGAGTCATAAGCACAGAAACAGACCCTTCGGCCCAACCAGTCTATGCCAACTATGATCCCAAACTAAACTTATATCATCTATCTGCACTTGGCCCATATCCCTCCAAATATTTCCTGTTCATGTACTTATCTAAATGTCTGTTAAATGTTGTAATTGTACCCACATTCACCAGCTTCTCTGGAAGTTCATTCTACGCACAAACCATTCTGTGTTAAAAAAAAGCCTCTTGTGTCTTTTTAAATCTTTCTCCTCTCACGTTAAAAATATGACCCCTAGTCTTGAACTCCCCACCCTAGGGAAAAGACACATGCCATTCATCTTATCTATACCCCTCATGATTTTATAAACTTCTATAAGGTCACTCCTCAACTTCCCACACTTCAGTAAAAAAGTCCCAGTCTATCCAGCCTCTCCCTATAACTCAAACCCTCCATTCTGGCAACATCCCAGTAAATATTTTCTGAACCCTCTCCAGCTTAATAATATCCTTCCTATAACAGGGCGACCAGAACTGAACACACCAGAAGAGGGCTCACCAACGTTTTGTACAACCTCAACATAACATCCCAATTCCTATACTCAAAGGTCTGGTGGGCAATGAATGCAAGCATGCTCAGTGTCTTCTTAACCATCCTATCTATATGTGATGCAAACTTTGAAGAATTATGTACCTGAATCCCTTGGTCTCTCTGTACCACATCACTTCCCAAGGCACTACTTTTAATTGTATAAGTCCTGCCCTTGTTTGTTTTACCAAAATGCAACACCTCGCATTTATCCAAATTAAACTCCCATCTGCCACTCTTCAGCCCATCGACTTCCTGGAACATCTTGATACCGAGGAGACGCCAATTAGCTCCACTGCAAGTTATGTTTGATAAACTAAAAGTCAGTGCTTCCCAAAGTGGGGTAGGGGACCCCAAGCTAGATTGCAAGCTCTGACCAAGTGATGATGGCCGCACTCCCTCTTTAAAAGGCTTCTGCTCTCCAAGTTCTCACTGAGGGCCTGCAACAATTATCAAGCCTCAAAATGAGATCATAGCGGGTGAAAAAAACTTTGGGAAGCATGGCTAAAAGTGATGAGAAAAACATGAACTTCTGTGCCCCACGTTCACACAGTAGTGACAGGAATTATTTCCTCTTCGACGGCTAAGACCTATTTCCTCCACAAAGCTTTTAGATAAAATCATGACTTTTTTTTCTAAATAAAATCTGATAACTTTTGTTGGTTAACGATGCATTGTGTTTTTACGCCTGTCGAGTGAAGTCACAAATCTTTTCCCCCACCTTCACACGAACCTTTTTAAAAAAAAGAACCGAAATTGCAAAATGGAAAAGTCATCTTTAGTTTACATTCAGTTCTGTCACTCGTGGTACATGTTGATACAGTTACCATGACGACCGATGAGAAAGAAATCGCAAATAACGTCGAACGAGCGGCCAGGAAAAGGACGAAAAGCAAACAACTGGGATTTTTTAAAAAAACCGCACGTTAAAAAAAAAATGCAGACGTTGAGTAAGCGCCAAAGAATGACATTTAGGAAAATATAGAGTATTTAGGTGTAAGATGATGCTTTAGAGTCTTTTGGTGTAAGAGTTGTGAGGGAGGGTTTTGTTTATTTTTCTCTCTGGAATTGAATGCTGATTATTGTTAATAATCGATGGCCGTCAGGCTCTTACCTCCATCCGCGTACTTCTCGGTGCCGTAACCGTCCTGGAGGCCGTTATTCCAGGTGCCCTCATACCTGGCCCCGCTGGCCTGGCTCTGCCTGACCCCGTACCTGCCCTTGAAGCCGTGGGTCCACTCGCCCTTGTAGACCCAGCGGCCCTTGGTCTCCGAGCCCAGGCCGTGCCTCTTGCCCTGGGACCAGTAACCCTGGTAGGTGTTGCCGCTGGGCCAGGTGTAGACGCCGACCACCTCGAAGCCGTAGTTCCAGGAGCCCGAGTACTCGCCCTGGCCCTTGGGTCCGGTGCAGATGCCGTGGCCGTGAGCCTTGCCGCCCTCCCAGCCTCCGCAGTACGCCCCGCCATCGTCGAAATCAAAGCGTCCTCCGCTCATGCATGAAACGGGTGTGTGGGGTGCCGCCCCCCGGGGGGGGGGATCACACAGAAGAGAGAGAAAAAATTTAAAACAAAAATATATAATTTATATTTTTTTTTGAAAGGAGGGTCTGTGCGTGCCCTGCGGAGTACAGAGGGAAGGGGTCGGGGGTTTGATGTGAATTTAAATGAAGCAGGAGGGAGGAAGGTACCGGTGATGGAGGGAGGGAGGGGGGTGTGTAGGTGGAGAGGGGGGTGGCACAGGGTGATCCCAGCAGCAGCAGCAGGTAAACCTTACCCACCCCCCCTCCGCCTCCTCCTCCCGCCCGGATCCGAGCTCAGGGACTGTTCCCCGGCCAGCGGCCAGGCGTCAGTGCGGGAGCAGTCAGGGAGGGAGCCTCTGCTTTCACCCCCCACCCCCCTCACTCCTCTCACACACACACACACACAGGGAGCCGGAATGTTATAACATACCTAACAAGGCTATCAGATCCCACTCAGCTCCAAAAATAAAACCCAATCAACAATCTCCGCAAACGCCTTTTCAAAAAAAAATCCCTGTGTCCTGGGTTGGGGAAGAAGGGGGATGGTCTCAACTAATATTTCAGACTGTGATCACACAATGTAATAAACCAAAGTCCATTTACTTCAAAAATACGTAGTGTATAACCCGGCATCTCGTTACATTTCACGCCCCTGCACAATTCAAGGATTCATCCTGTAATTTTCCTTTTATAAAAATCTTGATTCACTCTTGCTCATGAAGTGTAAACGATTTCTTTTCCGGTCTTTTAGCTCACCATAATTTTTATCGGAGGACAACGTTTTTTTGTTGGTTTATCTTTCAATACGCTTCCCGGAAACTTAGCAACAATTCAGTGCCCCTTAGGAGTAGTCTGCACTGACAGGTCTCCTTCCAAGTAAGCTTTCCGAGAAAAATTCCCCATGTGTCACTGAGACCCTTATCTCTTTAACTGGATTTGGATTGAAATAGCCTTTGCTGTTCTGGTGAACTTTTATTGCTAAGTCTGAGATGATTGTTTCAAAGGTTTATGGCATAAACAGATGTTTGAGTCGTGGGTGGGAGGACCCAGCAAATTCCGTTCACCTCAGGTGACAAAATGTGTCAATAAATAGGTGCGGTACACTAAAGCTTCGAAAATTGTGTTGATTCACGCCCTCGTCAAAACACGATAACTGTCAACTACATAAGCTGCATTTCTACTCTCACTATACTACTCACCCTTTTCTTCTACATTAACTATACATTGTTCAGGTGCAACAACATTTACTCCGCTTAAAATATGTTTGTGCTGCAACTACCATTTTTGCTTCAAATATCTTTAATTGAACTGTTTGGATGCACCACTGAATGACTGGTTGTGTTGTGAAACTGAATTTTCCGGAAAGCAATAAAGTAATATTCTGCGTGTGGACCTCTGACGGACAGATTCCTAGTTATGCATGTAAACAGTAACGTTGATAAAGAGTTCACATCCATAATGGTTTCCTTTTCCTCCACATAGCACCGATTATAAAGTTTTTTTTTATGCGGGAAAGTGTAAACAAGATGGGCTGAATGGCCTCCTTTGTGCCATTAAGACTTCTGTGATTTTGTGGGACCCAGTGTGAGCCCAAAATTTGGAAAACCATTTTTATAGCTCGTTACGCAGAGAGCCCTCTCTCGCAAAACAAGAAAATTACATTCGGAATTTCTAAAACCCAGCAACAAAACGGACAATAGATATACAGTAGTATCATAATATGCCACCATTGAGACAAAATAGCTCCAGGAATTATCCATTTTCCTCGTTAAGTTTTCATAAAGTGTTAAAAAGAAAGTAATACAAATGGTTCAATTAGAACATATTAAGACGCTCTGGATTAAAAGTTGGATCAAACAGCACCTGTTTTACATTGGCGTCAAACAGGTGTCTAAGAGTCCCTGGCAGATGGCCTGTACAGACGCATTCCACACCAGGCGTTGGTTAAGGTTCAAACTTAGGCATCCAGTCTGAGTGCCCAAACATGGAATTAAGTTAATTGCACATGACATTATTATTATCATATTTCATATCTCCAAACAACTGCTGAGCATCCACAATAGTTGAGTTTCAGCTTGACTTGTAGCGAAGGATCCACCCTAGTCATCCAGATCCAGAGAACTTAAGTGCAGAATAAAAACTAGAGGGCATTGCTCAAGCTTAGCCAAGTAATGTAGACATACCTCCATAGAATACTTATGAATTATTCATGTTAAACATGGTAAGTAAATGTAAGAGTACTGGCTCCGAAATCACAAGATGGTAACCAACTGAAGTAATATGAACTACATTTTTTGAAGTTATTAAGACTCTTAAGCGTTTTTATACTATATTGCTTAAGGATCAAAGTGAAGAAATTTCTAATGGTGACATTACAGTGACATTGCTGGATATTAAGAAAAATATGAACTTGTTTAATAAACCAATAAATTCAAAATGAAGGTTCATCTGGAGTTAAATCATGTTGGAAAATACTACCATACCATTAGATTTTTTTTAATCAACCCCTTCCAACCATAGCTCTGGAGCATGTGGACTCAGGCCATCTGGCCCAGAGGTAATGAACTGTAACACTGCCCCACATGAGTTCTACTATTATACCAATAGATATTTCCTAATCATTCTGTTCAGTTATATAATGACACACCTCTGGAACAGGTGGGTCTTGAACCTGGGCTTACTAGTCCAGAGGTAGGGACACTACCACTGCATTACTACAGCCCCTAGCTTGACTTGTAATGAAGGATCTACCCTAGTCACCCAGATCCACATTAGTAATATCTACATTAGTTGGCTAAGCTTGAGCAGTGCCGTATAGTCTTTATTCTGCTAGACCAGAAGAGGTATTTTCTAAACAAAATGTTCAGCTATCTTATGACAGACCTCTGGAGCAGGTCTCTTAGCTCCTGGTAGGGACAGTACCACAAGAACGTCTTACTACTAGACCAGTAGATAGTTTTGAATCTACTTGTTTGGAGATGTTATAACATGCCTCTGCAGCAAGTGGAACTTGAACCCAGGTCACCCAGCCCAGAGGTAGGGACATCACGACTGTGCCAAGACAGCCTACTGTAAGACCAGTAAAGTGTCACTAATAAGGTATCTCACCTGTGAGAGCTTTATGGTGGAAAACCTGTTTTGCAATCAAATCAGTCTACTAGCAAAATGAAGGTAAAATATCTTGTACTGAAATGGGTGAAATTACCAACTTGCAAATTGAGGTTTTGTATATAGCTATGACAACTATGACACACAATGACATGTGCAAATGAGCAATATGATTTCTGTGATGCAAAAGATATTTTGCAAGGCACCATTGCAATATCAGGCTGCCTGTTCGTGTAACAAAGAAAACTTTGCGAGCTAACTTTTGAAGTTTTGATGCACTTTTCATTTCCTTTCTTATCCTTCACCTAGAAAAATAATTCAATCTTGTTAACCCTTCCCCTCTCTGTATATATTTTAAGAGTGTCACCATTAAGTTTTATCATAATATTTTCTCCTTTCTCAGTCATGGATATGTAATTAAAAATGAATGTTACAAAACAGCAGCATGAATCTGAAAAACAAATTAATTTTTAAATGTCAAATGCCGTGACCTATAATGTTGTGGAGAAATCATGCTTTGGTAAAAGCTGCAGTAGTTTTGTATAACTATACTATAGCAAAGAGTGAATACAGGTAGAAGGTTAAAACTCAAAGCGTAAAGTACATGTCTCTAAAAACAGGTTGGAAAATTATTTAGAGATAGCAAGAACTGCAGATGCTGGAGTCAGAGACAACACAGTATGGAGCTGGAGGAACACAGCAGGCCAGGCAGCATCAGAGGAGCAGGAAAGTTGACTTTTCGGGTTGGGACCCTTCTTCAGAAATGGGGAAGGGGGAAGGGAACTGGGAAGTAGAAAAAGGAGGGGTGGGACTGGGAAAGGTAGGTGGGATGGTGATAGGTGAGTGCAGGCAGGGAGTGGTGGGGATTAGTCGGTGGGATGGGTGGGGCAGATACGTGGGAGATGGATGAGGCCAGGGTTGGAGAGATTTTAAAACTGGTGAATTCCATGTTTAGGCTATTGACTGTAGGCTCCTGAGGTGGAATATGAGGTGTGTTGCTCCTCCAGTTTGCAGGTGGTGTCATTGTGACACTGGAGGAGGCCCAGGGTGGACCTGTCACCCAGGAAGTGGGAGGGGGAGTTAAAATGGTTGGCGAATGGAAGGTATTGTCATTTGTTGCATACAGAGCACAGATGCTCTACAAAATGGTCTCCAAGTCTACACTTGATCCCACCAATGTAGAGGAGGCGACATCGGGAGCAGCAGATACAGTAGACCAAGTTGACAGATGTGCAGGTGAACCCCTGTCTGATATGATAGGTTTGTTTTGTGCCTTGAAGGGAGGTGAGGAGATAGGTGTAGGGGCAGATGTAGTACTTCCGGTGGTTGCAGGGAAAGGTGCTGGGAGTGGTGGGGTTAGTGGGGAGTGTGGATCGGATGAGGGAGTCGCAGAGAGAGTGGTACCTACAAAAGGCAGATAGAGGTGGGGAGGGAAATATCTTTTTGGTTGTGGGGTCGGATTGTAGGTGGCGGAAGTGGTGGAGAATGATACGTTGGATACGGAGGTTAGTGGGATGATATGTGAGGACATGGGGGATTCTATCTTTATTTTCGTTAGGAGGAGAGGATGTGAGGGCACAAGTGTGGGAAATGTAAGAGATGCGGTTGGGGGCATTTGATCACTGTAGGGGGGAAGTGACCAATCCCCACCACTGCCTACCTGCACTTAACTATCACCATCCCATCTACCTTCCCCAGCCCCACCCCTCCTCTCTCTATTTATTTCTGAGCTCCCTTCCCCGTTACCATTTCTGAAGAAGGGTCCCGACCCAAAACATCAGCTTTCCTGCTCCTCTGATGCTGATACCTGCTGTGTTCCTCCAGCTCCACACTGTGTTGTATCTGGAAAATTATTTGTGGTTAATTTTCATCTATCTTTGAATATTATATGTAAGAGTGTCAATTCCATATGAATGTTAATATTCTAGAAGTGTTCAAACCTCTCTAATCAACTTATTTTCATCATTATTCATGGAACCCTGTATGAAAAATAACATAGGAAATAGAAGAGTAAGCCAATTGATGCATTGAGCCTGCTCTGTTATTCAACAGCATCCTGATTAATTTTGGGGGTGCACAGTAGGTCAGTGGTTAGCACTGCTGCCTCACAGTGCCAGGGACCTGAGTTCAATTCCACCCTTGGGTGACTGTCTGTGTGGAGTTTGCACATTCTCCCCGTATCTGCATGGGTTTCCTCCAGGTGCTCCAGTTTCCTCCCACAGTCCAAAGATGTGCAGTTTAGGTGGATTGGCCATGCTAAATTGCCCACAGTGTTCAGGGATGTGTAGCTTAGGTGGGTTATAGGGGGATGGGTCTGGGTGGGATGCTCCAAGGGTTGGTGTGGACTCGTTAGGCCAAAGGGCCTGTTTCCACACATTAGGGATTCTATGATCATCCTGATACACTTCAACACAATTTTCCCATACTCATCTGTACCCCTTGTTACCTAGAAATGTTCTGATCTCTTGTCTTAAGTATATCTAATGACTGACCCTCCACTCTCTCTCTCTGAAGAAATTCCTCCTCCTCTCAGTTTTAAATGATCTACCTCTTCTTCTGAGACTGTAGCAATTAGATTAAAGCATTTTTTATACTACTGATGACAGGCTAACAGGTCTGTAGTTCCTTACTTTCTGTCTCCGTTTCTTAGTGGGATTACATTAGCTACCTTCCAGCATGCAGGGACTGTTCCATTAACTGGAATAGAATGTGTAGATCAGGGCAGTAGGAATACATTACTGATGGAAGTGGACATTGCATTTTTGTAAAATGTAAAGTGACAGAACAAATTAATGAGGATGTTAGAATGTGTGGTTTGGGTGATGATGGAGGGGAATGGAGTGAATTGTCAATTCCTATGGGATAGCTCAAAAGGCATTGGAACTCATTAGGGTGGTTACTAAGTCAGACAAACAATTAATAAGTGACACCAGAATTGAAAGGAGATGAAGCTTTTTGCAGGCTTCAGGCTGCAGCTGATCAATGATACATGTTAGCAAAAGATATCCTTATGGCAGATGTTACAGCTTTGCAATTAGCATTCTGCTGACCTAGAGTCTGTGAAGGCACTTTTCCACAGTTGGTGTCAGATACGGTTGATGATGCCTGCAGATATGATTGGTGATGTTTTGCTCACTATGACCAATCAGGCTTTTCTGGCAGATGTTCAGCCTGGGATGTCTTCTGTTGTGCAGTGAAACATGACTTGATGTGATTTGTATTTCTGGAAAACCTTAGAGCGTAACAGTTAGTTTGGTCTACACATACATCTGTCATTGTGTCACAACTTAACTTGAGAATTGGAGTCTTATACACATTGTTCATATGCCAAACTATGGTCTGGTCACCTCTATCTGCAGATGTAGCAGAATGAAGGCCAGTGAATGGGTACCACTTGTCCGCATTGTCTGATCACTTTGCTGATTCTTCCCAACAATTTTAATAGTAGAATTCACACTGATGTCTGTAGTTGTACTGCAAGCAAAACAAAATGTTCCAAATGCTCGTGAAAATCAAATGTAGAGAGAACAACAATTTTAAAAAAGGCCACAAAAGTGCTGTCAAAACTGATAAAGTAATCTTTTCTTTGGCCATTCAGATCCTTTAGCTGTTTTGATCAGCACAGGATTGTGTTAAATAGCCATCTACAATGACTTTTGGTGTAAAACAGCAGCAATATATTTGTAAACAAACAAAACTCTATGTGAGATGTTAGAACAGTGCTGTTACAGCACATATAAACGCATGATAAAAAAAGCTTCTAGTTGTTTCAAACAAGTTTCGTTTACCCGTCTCTAGTTTATCAGAAAAATGCAGAATGCATGCACAAGTGGAAACAAGGTATTATGGACTGGATTTTCACTACCAAACAGAGTAGTAAATTTCCCAACCCAAGTTCAGTATGTAAATAGTACCAAGCATCGTTATTTGTTTTGTACAGAGAAGAAAGGGTAGTTTTGGACAAATTATGAAGCAGCTATCACAGCAAGCTAGCTGCTTTATTTCTATATAATGTTTTAATGGAGATCTGAGCTCAGGTTACATTTGGAGTTGTTGTTTGGTTAGCAAAGTTGACTGGTTTTCATGCAAACGGTTCGTCTCCGTTCCAGGTGACATCGTCAGTGCTGTGTAACCTCCATTGAAGTGCTTTTGTTCTGTCCCGCTCTGAATTTATATGGTCTGGTCTGTCATGGTGGGCAGTCTTGTTTATGGTTTTGTACCATAGTGGTGTATAGATGGGGTCTACTTTAACATATTTGATTATTGCATCGGTGGCCTCCAGGAATTCTTGTGCTTGTCTTTGTTTTGCCTGTCCTAGTACTGTAACTTTGTCCAGGTTAAATTGATGTCCTTCTATGTTGGAGTGTATTGAAACGAGGCAGAGTTGGTCATGCTGTTTTGCTGCAAGTTGGTGTTCATGTATCCTGGTGGCGTTTCCTGCCCATCTGTCCAATGTAGTGTTTCTCACAGTTGCTGCATGGTATTTTGTATATCATATCTGTCTGCTCATTGTGGGTTTGAGAGTAACTGGTGTTATGGCGTTATAACTGGCATTATAACATGGAGTTATGCAAAGACTGGAACGCACAGCCCTCTCCCAGATCCAGCCTGGACTGTGGATTAGATGCATGGATGATACTTTCATGATCATTAAATGAGTAAAGTTAGAAGAAACACACCACCTTAACAATAGCATATTCACCGGGGAATTACCAGTGAAGAAAAAAACAACAGTCAACTCTCGTTTCTAGCCATAGTGGTGGAACAAACGAACAACGGTGAACTCCTTACCAGCATATACAGAAAAACTATACACACAGACCGAATCCTGAATTACAACAGTAACCACCCCAGCATCCACAAACAGAATTGTGTCAAGACTCTGTTTAAACAAGCGATAACTCACCTCAACACCCCGAAGCTGTGCAAAAACGAAGAGGAACACCTATACAGAGTCTTTGCAAACAATGACTATCTTAACAGCTTTGTCCACCAATGCCTGGCAAACAAACAACACCAAGAAGACACTGTACGCCCCAACACACTGACCACCCTACTCCATATTAGAAACACATCAGAACTGACTACAAGACTCCTATGAACTCTTGGAATAAGGATAGCACACAAACCAACAGCCACAATGAGCGGACAAAAATGATATACAAAATACCATGCAGCAACTGCGAGAAACACTACAGATGGGCAGGAAACTCGCCACCAGGATACATGAACACCAACTTGCAGCAAAACAGCACAACCAACTCTCCCTCGTTTCAATACACTCCGACATAGAAGGTCATCAATTTCACTGGGACAAAGTTACACTACTAGGACGAGCAAAACAAAGATGAGCACAAGAATTCCTGGAGGCTTGGTTTTCAACCATCGATGCAATTAAAAAACTTGTTGAAATAGACCCCATCTACATACCACTACAGTACAAAACCATAAACAAGACTGCCCACCATGACAGACCGGACCGTATAAATTCAGAGCGGGACAGAACAAAAGCGCTTCAACGGAGGCTACACAGCACTGACAATGTCGCCTGCAACGGAGACAAACCGTTTGCATGAAAACCAGTCAGCTTGGCTTTCTGTATACGTGAAGTTTGCAAAACCACAATAGACTAACTGCCAGGCAGAGTTGCAACATTGTATATACACAGCACATAGAGTCCTTAAAGGTGAACAAGCCTGAAGGCAAGGTACTACGCACACACATACCACATATCCCTCCTTTTCAAAAGAATGTATAACTTGTCATAATAATAGGTGAACCTATGAGTCTCTTTAACATATAGATAATTTGCTGAAATATTCAGAGGAGATAATAGTGACTTTTTCTAGAGGCATCCTTAATTTCCACAATCAATGATATTGTCTGTTGTTCTAGTTTGTATTGTTATTTTCTTTTTCACGGACTGCAGTTTTGTTCCAGAATTTGCTTATCCTGACACATTGCAACCAATATTTATTGACCACTGACTGTTCCCATTTCTCAAGCTGTTTTGAGTGGGTTTTTTTGGCATTTCCTGTCATGTTCCTTAATAATGGCTGGCTAATTTTGAACCTTCTGGTTTTAAACCTTGGGATCTTCTCATTCCATAAATGTTTTAGTCTTCTGTCCGTATATATCTTTGAATTCTTCCATATTCAGCTTGCTTTATTTTGCTAGAGCAATTATTATTGCTATCTCTTCCTGAACGATCTGTCTCATGAGTGATTTGCAAATCTTCGTTGTGTGAATTGTGTATCTCTATTTATTTTTAAAGGTCTGTTATTTTCTCTAGCTTTGCTTTGAGCTCAAACCGATGTTTGCATAGCTGCTCCTGCTAAACCTGATCTGTTTTAAATGAGTTGCTCCAGATCTTTTTCTAAACTTGCAATCTTTTCGATGGATTGATGGCACATCCTGCTTCTTTTCTTTCTCTTCCACCTCTTCATTCATATTTAGAAGCTTAGTGGAAAAGACTAAGAGATATAGGATTGGAATTCGGCCATTCTGCCCATCGAGTCAGCTCTACCATTTGATCACGACTGATATATTTCTTAACCCCATTTTCCTGCTTCTCCCCGCAACATTTGATCTCCTTACTAATCAAGAACCTAGCGATCTCTGTCTTGTATACACTCAATGACTTGGCCTCCACAGCCTTCCGTAGCAATGAGTTCCACAGATTCACCATTCTCTAGCTTAAAAAATTTCTTCTCATCTCAGTTCTAAAGGGTCATCCCTTCACTCTCAGACCGTGTCCTCGGGTCCTATTCTATCCTACCAGGGGAAACATCCCCACATCCACTGTTTCCAGGTTGCTTAGTATTCTGTAAGTTTCAATGCGATCCACTCTCATCTTTCTAAATTCCATGGAGTATCGAACCAGGGCCCTCAACTACTCCTCATATGATAAGTCTTTCATCCCCAGGATCAATCTTGATCATCCTTGTAAACTCCTCTGGATCCCCTAAGACTAGCACTTCCTTCCTTAGATATGGGGCCCAAAACTGCTCACATTATTTCAAATGCAGTCTAACCACAGACTTATACAGCCTCAGCAGTACATCTCTAGTCTTGTTTTCTAGCCCTCTTGAAATGAATGCTAACACTGCATTTGCCTTCCTAACTGCGAACTTAACTTGAATGTTAACCTTTAGAGAATCCTGAACTAGGACTCCCAAGTCCCTTTGTGCTTCATATTTCCAAAGTCTTTTCCCATTTAGAAAATAATCTGAACCTCTACTCTTCCTACTAAAGTGCAAAACCTCACAGTTTTCTATATTGTATTCCAACTGCCACTTCTTTGCCCAATCTCTTAGTCCATATAAGTCCATTTGCAGCCTCCCACTTCCTTGACACAACCTATCCATCCACCTTTCAGTCTTTCTGCAAACTTAGCAACAAAGCCCTCAGTTCCTTTGCCTAGATTGTTAATGTATAACATGAATAGTTGAAGTCCCAACACTGACTCCTGTGGAATTCCACTAGTGACCAGCTGCCATCCTGAAAAAGACATCAGGCATTGTCTGATGTACTTTAGCATGATTTCAGACAGTAAACCATGTGTGTTGCCTGTAAATTAACTTGTTTACTAACAGTTCAAGCACAAAGACCCCATCAGCAAGCTGTTTTGTTTATAGCACCACCACTGTGCACCATATGATGTTAATGATAAAGGTCTAATACTCAATTGCTTATCAGAAATTATTAACTCTATGATTGGTTTATTTAAAACAGTAAAACATATTATAAGTTTTGAAGCAGACAATACAGCAAACCAATTGATTTTGAGTGTGCAGTTTGCCGACCCTTAGACCAACAGCCAGGCATACACAGAGCCCATGGAATTCGTAAAGGTGACCTCTCTTAAAGGAAATTTACATATACAACAGCTCTCACCCTAACATTCTCTCACCCATCCTTATGGATCCTCATACTCTCTAAGGCAATTCAATCCCAATTCAATGCCAACTTACTCACACCTCCAAGGCTCCTTAGCCTCCATGCCAACCTAATGCTAAGTTATGCCTCTATCCACTATGGCCCTATGTAACTCCATGCCACTCCCACAGTCACAAATCCAGCATCCAGTATGGACAGACCTCAGCAGCCATACAGAGATTTTTTTTAAAACTTCTAATAATCTAATGCAGCTCTCACTCATACGAATGTGATTGTAAATATCTCCCTGTCATAAAATCCATTCAATGTTTTTAATCTTAAGTGGTTAATCTATTTTGAAAAAAATAAACCAAATGTCTAGTCACACCCCACATCAAAAACAGTGTTTATTGGCTTTAACCAAACAGGACAAACATCTGCATGAATGCCAGAGGGTAACAGTCCTTGAACAACATGTAGCTGATTTTGAACAGTGATTCTCCTAACGGTGGACCATACAGGAATGAGAGAGGTTTCTGAAACAGTCGTATCAGACCGGCAGGGAGGAGTGCAGAGATGGCAGGTAAGTGGGTGACCATTCACCGAAAGGGAAGGAGGCAGCAGGTCCAGGAAAACCAGGATACCTTGCAGCTGTCTAACAGGTACAAAATATGAGATGTTCATTTAGTGAGCAATGCAATTATGAACAAAACCGGGGAACTGGAAGCAGAATTTGCCTGGGGAGGATATGACATTGTAGCATTGACAGACATGTGGCTCAAGCAGAACAGGATTGGATACTTAACATCCTGGGTTATAAGGTTTTTGTAGAAACAGACTGGGTCAAGAGGTATGAGGTACAGCAGTATTGGTTAAAGATAGTATCATTGGCTTTGAACGAGATACCTGAATTATAATCTATATGGTTGAAGGTGTGAAATAGGAAGGGCATGGTGACCTTGTTGGGTATTTATTATAGACCTCCAAACATTGGGAGGAAGTAGAAGAGAGCATTTAGAGGCAGATTATGGAAATCTGCAGGACAAGTAGTGTTATGATAGTTGGTGATTTCAATTACCCCAGAGCAAACTGGGAAAAAGATAGAATGTGGGGCATGGAAGGGGAAAAATTCTTTCCATGTTTGCGGGAGAACTTTCTGGAATAGCACATTTCCAGTCCTGCCAGGGAGGGAGCTGTGCTGGATCTGGACCTATGAAATGAGGCAGGCCAAGTGGAGAATGTCAGAGTAGGGAAGCATTTGGGAAATAGCGATCATGATGTAATAAGGTTCAACATTAAGTTGGAAAAAAATAAAAATCAGTCAATGGTGAAGATCCCAGATTGGAAAAGGGCATAATTTTAAGGGTCTAAAAGTTGAACTGGAAAAGGTTATTTGAAAGCACATTATGGTGGGTAAAACAGTGGATGAAAAATGGGAGAATTTTAAGAGAAAGATGAATAGAGTACAAGCTGGGTACATACGCGTGAAAAATAAATATGGGAAATTCAAAGCTAAAGTCCTTGGATGACTAAAGATATTGATGAGAAAATTAAGAAGAAAAAGGAGGCAATATGATGTTTACCAGAATAATGATAGCAATAGAAATCATAAAGTGTATCTCGAGTGCAGGAGGCTAAGGTTGGAATAAGGAAGGCCAAGAGGAAGCATGAGGAAAGGATGGCAAGCTGCACGAAAACAAATAGTAAGATGTGCTTCAACCATATTAATAGTGAAAGATTAGTGAAGGATAGAATGGAGCCCATAAGGAACTAGCAAGGTGAACCACTTTGTGAAGCAAAGGGTATGGCAGAAGTACCAAATGAATGCTTTGTTTCTGTCTTTAACAAATTAGAAAATGGCATAGTAGAAAATGTTGGTGTTGAGCAACTGAGCAGTATAGTGATAAATAAAGAAGAGGTTCTAAATTATCTGGCAGCATTCCAGGCAGAGAAGTCGCCAGGCCTGGATGCGATGCATTCTATATTGCTGAGAGAGGTAAGGAAGCAAATTATGGAGCTATTGACAGAAATTTTCTAGGCTTGTCTGAACACAGGATTAGTCCTTGGGCACTGCAGGATTGCAAATGTAATACCATTGCTTAAGTAAGGAGCAAGGGATAACACAAGAAAGTACAGACCTGTCAGCTTGATGTCAATAGTGGGAAAATTGATGGAGGTCATAATACAGGATAAAGTAAATATACATTTAGAGAAAAATAAGTTAATACTAGACAGTCAGCATGACTTTGTCAAGAGCAGGTCATGTCTGACAAATTTGATTGAGTTATTTGCCGAGGTGACCCAGGCAATGGTGAGATAATGCTGTGGATGTTGCATGTTTGGACTTTCAGAATGCATTAGATATAGTGCCACATGGTAGGTTGGTTAGAAAATTAAGAACATTTGGGATTAATGTTTCCTTGGTGGCCTGGATTAGAAGTTGTCTAAAAGATAGGAAACAGAGGCTATGTGCAGATGACATTTCTAAGATTGGAGACAAATGGAAAGTGACGTTCCCCAGGGGTCAGTGATGTGACTCTTTCTTTTTCTGATTTATATAAATGATTTGGAAATGGGTTTGAGGGCAAAATCACTAAATTAGCAGATGATACTCAGCTAGGAAGAACAGTGAATTGTGAGGATGATGCTGAGTGACTTTGGAGGGACATTGACAAGTTGGCCAAATGAACAGACTCCTGGCAGATGAAATTCAATGAAGAAAAATGTGAAGTATACATAATGGTAGAAGAAACACAGACAATACAGGCTCAAGAGTACAACTTTGAGGGGAGTACAGGAGCAGAGGTTCATGTGCATAACTCTCTGAATGTGTCCAGAGAAATTGGAAGACTTGTTAAGAAGGCTTATAGGATACTTGGGTTTATATATAGAGGCATAGGGTATAAACACAAGGAAGTGATGCTACACCTCTACAAATCATTGGTCAGACCACATTTACAGAATTGTGTTCAGTTCAGGGCATCTGACCTGCAATAGTGGGTCGCAATATTTATGTAACTGGTCCAGAAGAGAAAAAAATGCAAGACGATAGGATAAGTATGAAGCAGTGAGACAAGCTGACATGTTACAGAGAACCAGCATGGGCACGTTAGACCAAATAACCCCTTTCTATCCTGTAACTATTCTGTTATCCTATTAATACTTAGAGGAATATTCAGTTCTGGGCATCATATCTCAGAGGGGTTGCATAGGGAATGTAACACAGATTCACTGCATTGGTATCTGTTCTAAAAAAGGGTGAAATTATGAGTACAGGTTGTAGGGATCATGCATATATTCAGTATAGAGGGTTAAGGGATAAAATCTGATTGAAGTATGTCATTTGACTAAATAGGTTGATAAGGTAGATAGAATGGATCCAGAGTAAAGAGGAATACCTATGAGATTAGAACAAATAAGTTCATGGATGAAGTCAGAAAGCATTTCTTCGCACAAAACGTAGTGGCAATCTGACACACTCTTTCTAAAACATTGTTGTGCTCAGACTAATTAAAAATTTTGACATGAAAATTCATAGGTTTTTGTTAATTAAGGATATGAAGGGATGTGAAACTAAGGCAGATTATTGTAGTTACAAAGCAAATTAGCCATAACCTAACTGAATGGCAGAACAGGTTCAAGAGACTGAATAGCCTCTGTTCCTGTAATTATACCATTGAGAATAGGTGAGCTGGTTATCAAAACAAAATAAAGCTACCGTTGAAGTTACGAGTTTCATGGGTCTCTGATTACATACACAGCCTCTGATACACGCACCTGATTGGACATATTATGCAACATATAATGTTTGTTCTGTTTGATCACCATATTTATGCAGATGAAGGCAGGTGCTAGCCAAGCTAATCATTAACTCCATGTCTATATGGGAAGGAGGAAGGCCAGGCATCAGGTATTTCTGATGCCACCTAAAGACAACCAACACCTAATAAGGGAGGGCGCACTCTGTCTCCTGAAGAAAGAGAACAATCAACAATAATGAATGGCTTCATTAAGTGTTGAGAGAAAACCCAAAAAAAAAATTCCTGCTGTCTTTGAGGACCTGGCAGTGGAGAGTAGGATAGGATATTTCTATTAGCCCATGCAGCTAATAGATTTTCAGGTATTGTCTCAGGAAACAAGGGAAATAAATCACAGAAAAGATTAATGTCAGAAGTTTAACCTCCAGAACATGGCTGCTATGCCAAGGTGTCAAAGTAAGAATATCACTCTATTATTGTCTGCTCAAACCTCCACCACCTACAGAAAAACCGAAAGAACTGCAGAAGCTGTAAACCAGGTACAAAAACAAAGTTGCTGGAAAAACTCAGCAGGTCTGACAGCATCTGTGAAAGGAAAAACAGAGTTAACATTTCAGGTCCGGTGACCCTTCCTCAGAAACGTTAACTCTGTTTTTTCCTTCACAGATGCTGCCAGAGCTGTTGAGCTTTTCCAGCAACTTTATTTTTGCTCCACTACCTACAGTCTCAGTTTTCACAAGACCCTCCTCTTCTATTTCCCCTCACCCAAGACTCTCAAAAAGTAAGTTATTCTGTTGTTTACATAATAATATGTGCTCTTGGTACCATCAAATCAACCCACACTCAGATGGTGAGGTAGATATTTTGAGTGAGTACAGTTGGAGGTTTATAGTGCTAAACTTGCCAGTTATAACATCAACGTTTAAACATGATTTGATATGCATCACTTATTAACGCCATATAGAAAAACCAACATAAAATAAATAAGTTCTGAGAAAGGGTCACTGGTCCTGAATCATTAACTCTGTTTTTTCCTTCACAGATGTTGCCAGACCTGCTGAGCTTCTCCAGCAATTTCTGTTTTGTTTCCTCATTTACAGCATCTACAATTCTTTCGTTTGTTATAAAATAATTAAGGGCAGATGCCAGCTAATTCAAAAAGAATGTATGTACTTCAGTAAGAATTTGTCATATAGTTTGACAGAAAGTTTATATGGTACAGCCAGTTAATAGAAGGTTTCAACTTGTAATGCAATTTCGAAACAGCCTACTCAACAAATAAAACATAGTATGCTGAAATCACCAGCTGAATAACAGCTTAGTAATACTAAAAGTATTTCTAAAAGAATCAGTTGTGCACTAAGTCTTCTACTTTTGTGTTTATAACATTTATAACTGTGTCAAAAACTATATTTTAATTCTCTACCTGAACCTTAAAATGATCTGCACATAAATACAAGACAAGCATTAAAAATCAATGACAACAAGGTGCAGAGCTGGATGAACACAGCAG
>NC_063350.1:32119482-32141178 GCF_021869965.1 Rhincodon typus
GGTGTAGGTACGGAAGAGGGATTGTTCCACGTAACCTACAAAGAGGCAGGCGTAGCTTGGGCCCATGCGGGTACCCATGGCTACCCCCTTTGTCTGTAGGAAGTGGGAGGAATTGAAAGAGAAGTTGTTGAGTGTGAGGACGAGTTCGGCTAAGCGGATGAGGGTATCAGTGGAGGGGGACTGGTCGGGCCTGCGGGACAGGAAGAAGCGGAGGGCCTTAAGGCCATCTGCATGGGGAATGCAGGTGTAGAGGAACTGGACGTCCATGGTAAAGATGAGGTGTTGGGGACCGGGGAATTGGAAGTTCTGGAGGAGGTGGAGGGTGTGGGTGGTGTCACGGACATAGGTAGGGAGTTCCTGGACCAAGGGGGAGAAAATGGAGTCTAGATAGTTGGAGATCAGTTCGGTGGGGCAGGAGCAGGCGGAGACAATGGGTCGACCAGGGCATTCAGGTTTGTGGATTTTGGGAAGGAGATAGAAGCGGGCAGTGCGAGGTTGGGGAACGATGAGGTTGGAGGCCGTGGATGGGAGGTCACCTGAGGTGATGAGGTTGTGGATGGTTTGGGAGATGATGGTTTGGTGCTCAGGGGTGGGGTCATGATCAAGGGGGCGGTAGGAGGAGGTGTCGGAGAGTTGGCGTCTGGCCTCGGCGATGTAGAGGTCAGTGCGCCATACTACAACTGCGCCTCCCTTGTCCGCGGGTTTTATGGTGAGGTTGGGATTGGAGCGGACGGAGCGGAGGGCTGCACGTTCTGCGGGGGAGAGCTCGTCCCTGCCTCCCTAACCTGTTCTTCCTCCCACCTATCCCCTCCTCCCACCTCAAGCCGCACCTCCATCTCCTACCGACCAACCTCATCCCGCCCCCTTGACCTGTCTGTCCTCTCTGGACTGACCTATCCCCTTCCTAACTCCCTACCTACACTCACCTTTACTGGCTCCATCCCCACCTCTTCGACCTGTTTGTTTCCTCTTCACCTATCCTCTCGTCTATCCCTCTTCTATCCGCCTCCCACTCTCTCCCTATTTATTTCAGAACCCCCTTCCCCTCCCCCTTTTCTGATGAAGGGTCTCGGCCCGAAACGTCAGCCTCTCTGCTCCTATGATGCTGCTTGGCCTGCTGTGTTCATCCAGCCTGCACCTTGTTGTCTCGGATTCTCCAGCATCTGCAGTTCCTACTATCTCAGGTTCACCAAGATGTTGCCTGGATTGGAACGAACTAACTATAAGGAGAGGTTGGATAAACTTAGACTGTTTTTCCTAGAGCTCCAGAGGCTGAGGGATGACCTGGCAGTAGTAAGTAAAATTATGAGAGACGTAGATAGGTTGGATAGTTGGAGTCTTTTTCCCACGGTGAAAATGTCAAATACTAGGTGGCATAGGCTTAAGTTGAGAGGCAGAAGGTTTAAAGCAGGCAATTTGCGAGGCAAGTTTTTTATGCAGAGGGTGGAAGGTACCTGGAACATGCTGTCAGGGTCGGTGGTAGATAGAAGCAGATATCTACCAGCTAGATATCTGGGTTTGAGGCATTTAGAGAGACACAAGAACAGGCAGGGAATTGAGGAAATATGGACCATGTGCAGCTAGATGAGATTGATTTAGAGTTGGATCATGATCGGCACAGACATGGTGGGCTGGAGGGCCTGTTCCTGTGCTGTACTGTTCTGTTCTGTTCTATGTTCTAATTGTTAAGTTCTGCAGTGGGTTGGGACCCACAACCTCTATTATTGAACACCTTAGTTGCCTCAGCCTGGAATTTTAGTACCTGATTCTACTTGTTGCCCAGAGTTTGACAAGGTTGATTGGAAATGATGTTGTCGAGTCAAAAGAAACCTGAGCTAACTTACAAGGAGGGCCAGCCTATGTAATATTCTCTTTTTTTGTCCGTTACTTAAGGCTAGAGATAATAAAAAGAGTTTACCAATTTGTTAGCTAGTTTACTTACACTCAAATAATTAATATGCACTTATTATAAGTTATTTATATATGCCCAAAAGGTTTGAGACAAATGAATCATCTTGATTGGTCTGATACTGAAGTAGGTAAGAAAGGGGCACCCCAAGCAGATAAATAGCAAGAAATATTCAGAGATTCAGATAACCTTTAATAAATCTGAAGGAGTGTTCAGAAGATTAAAATTTTAAGTGCTGAAAGAATTAGTTTTGTAAGTTCTGAAGGATGTGTTAAAAGTATTACTTGGATGCTCAAGAAGCTTCTGACTGAGGTGAACATTTAAAATGTGCTGTTTGTTATAAAACAGATCCATTTATCTGGGCACAGAGAAATAAAATTTGGAATTAGCCAAAGTTCCAAAAGTAAGATGAAATATGCATGGTTATATCATCAGAAAGAAAGACAGACAACTTTTTAAGAGGAAACAGAAAACTGTGCGAGTAATTTTCAATTTTGGTGGCATGTAAAATGGACACTAACAAACACTCCTAAATTTTCCAATGGTCATCATTTTACAAAGCCAAAGTTAAAAGTTTCCCTCCAAAATTGTAAATAGAGAATCTATTTATCTAAAACTAACTTAGGCTTTCCAGAGGAAGACAGGATAGGCAACTTTAGTGCAACACACTCAGAAATTTATAGTTCTCAGTGATCAAGGAATGTTATTCAATTTGCAAGCTCAGAAATATGCTAAATCAAGATCTAGTTTTATGCAAAGACACTTGTTTTAAACTTACAGTGTCCTTATATACTTGATTCCAATTTTACCCTTCGCTGAAGTCAACAGTAGGAGTCAATGCATCGAAATCAGAGAACATTAGCTTCTTTTTTCCTTCAATGACTGTAATCAATCCTAATTTGACCATATTACTGGTCAAGTAGTTATCAGCTAAAGTAACAAAGACCAAGGATCAAATTGGAGACCTTCCTGAATGGTATCGCTCAATACAATTCCAGACAATATAGTTACTTACTAAATCATCTGGTTTATGGTCTTCAGCCTTCTCTCAACTTCAGAATATTTTCAGATCAGGTAACAATTTCTAAAATGTGGATGCCTGTATTCTGTGATCATCAGGTCAATATTCCAGATGCAGAAAAACTGTATCATCTAAGTCATCTTGGACCAACTGCTGGTTTTTATTTGATAAATGGACATCTTAAATAACATAAAAAGTCATCATCCCAGAATATACAAATCCATAATAAAGCTATACATATAATTTGTAACTATTATTAAAGGGCACAATAACTGCTATAGGTTGAACTACTGCAACTAGCATGTATTTCAGAACCGTGGGATGTTTTCACCTGACTCAACCTTTCATTTCTAAGATATAACCACGTGTGCATGCAATTTGGTTCAATCCTGCCAGACTTCACAAAACAATTGAATGCCCCAATCTATAATATATAATTCGACCAGACCATTATGATAGGTGTACTCTGTACATTGTTAAAAGTCATCACTCTCGAACACCTTGCAACCCCATCTAGTATATATATATAAAACACACGCGCACATATCCATATCTAATACATATTAAAATGATGTGACAGGTTGGAGGTTGCCGGGTCTCTTCCTGTTTCTGGTTCTGGTGCTGATGCTGAGGTTGATGCTTTCCCCCTTCGATTCTCGCCCTTTTTTCTCTCTGTCATGGCGGCTCAGAATTCTCCAGCTTCAAACTGCAGCTGGTGGCCGATCTCAACAACAGAAAACGATGGAAAGATCAACGAGGGCGACCAAAGTAGCACCCCAGCCACAGAACAGGTGGGATTGTTCTCGGATAAAAACGAAAAAGACAGCAGCGACAGCACCGTCTTGTATCATTGGACTCAGTCGTTCAGCTCTCAGAAGGTAAACACTGCAATTCGCTGTAGGTGACCAGAGTGCATAAAATTACACAACAATGGGGAATTCAAATAACTCTCCGTTCCTGTTATGCGATTTTTAAGGTTTTATTATTGCAGTATGAACTTTTTTGTGTATTAAAGCCACCGGAAATTTGCTAGATTTTTGTACTGAATGCTTCCAGTGGTGTGCCCTTCTTACGATCTCTAGATTTCGTCAGGTACTTTGTCTCGATTTGTTGCACGAATGGGATTTTTTAAAATTCTGGACAACGAGATCCGGAGTGAATTTTACCTGAGGAATGCCATTTAATTGTGGAAGTAAATACCGCAGCAACGCCCACAATGTCTCAAAACCATAGAATAATGTGGCGAACACACGGGAGACATTGTGTACTGCCATAGTGTTGCATAATCAGACATATGTTTATGAATTAATAAAACGATTTGTTTGTGGCATCTGTTGTGCAACATACGGGTGAAAGTATCTGTGAAAAGAACCAGTTAATAGAAAGACTTTACTCGCAATAAAAGGTAGGAAGGATCTCCTTTATGCTACTCTCCTGGTTTGGATGAGTGATATCCTTGGGAGCAGGTTGATTCTGAATGTCATTCTATTATTTGACATAAAGTGCAGAAATGGCAAACCCCTTGCCGTGTTCACATCTGTTGTTTAGGAAGCGGGTGAGGGGTTTCTACTTCCTCCTGGTGTTTATTGGTTAACACAAGCATATTCGAATACGTCTTCTATAGTATTTTGACGTGAAATGGCATGGTACCCTAGACACTGGTACAGGATGCAGGAAACAACAGCAGCTCATGCACATCAGAGCTATAATAATATCTAAGACGTTCAAATCAAGAATAGTTTCTGATCGGTAATCGTCTCATAAGGCTTAAGAGAACTTGCGTTTTCTTTTGAATGCAATAACAAATACGAGTAAAGGAGAATCTGTCGGGTGAACCGAAACCAACTTTGGTTCAGTATCGCCAATCAAAAATTACCTTGAGGTTCCAACTACAACATTGATTAACATGCTTTGTCTTGTGCGGGATTTCAAAGAACGTGATGGTGCAAACAAGTAGACCGTATGCCATTTTCTTTTTTTAAAATAACAACAGGAATTGGCCATTTTGCTTTTACATAGGATTAAACAATGAGTTAGTACAATCTTATATTTAGATATTGAACAGAAATGTTAAGCTTTATGAGGTCACCTGATCCCTTTGATTGGATTTCTATTTTGAAATTCACCGCAAAGCATTTCTAGGTACAGTGTTTTATCGCGTTTTGCAATGCATTTAAGTTGTGTTCTGCAAGATAGAACATAGAACAGTATAGCACAGGTGCAGGCCTTCTGGCCCACCATGTCTGTGCCTACAAATTTGGCAAAATATGCAAAGAAAAATGTTGTTCTAGGGTTGTGATGACTTTCAACCAATTGTGTTGAAGTTCCAAGCTGTTAAGAACCTCTGACATAATATATAAACATATCCTCTGCACCTAAAATTGCTTAAAACTATATTGTTTTACCAGTACAGATTAGGTTCCTGTAATATTGTACCAATGCAGAACAATTTCATTTTCTTATATCACATCTACATATTCACCAAAATTTTCTTTAGAAGTCTTATCCCTGCAATTACTTAATCCTCATTCTTGACCTGATTTTTAATAAATTAAACCACTAAACACTTGTCACAAAACCAACTTGAAATTATATATATGTATTCCTCAACATAAATAGAGTACTGTAGTCTACATGTAGCAGAAACCTTAAAAAACGTATACTAAATAATTGGTCAAAACTGTAGAATAAATTGTTTCTTCAACATAAGACTTTTTAAAACTTTTTGTGTTTGTTGCATTTATAAAACTACAACATATACATGAATATTTACAATTTACAATTATTCTTTAGTTTGATTTGTCAAATACCCACCAACAAATATTATGTAAGTTGATTTTCTACACATATATGTACATGTTACTAATTTTCAAAGTTGATCTATCCCTTTCTTGGTACCATGTTACCATGAGCAGTCCTGCATGATAAAGACTGTAACATGCAGTCCAGTGCTATATGAATTATTGAATGACTGTATGGCTCAACAGTGAAATCCAAGTTTGTGTAAAGCTAACACCATTTAAAGCTAGCCTCTACTACCAAAAGCCAGATCTGTGCTTCTTAAAGGAAAGATGCATTCTGGCTGAAGCAGGGAGTTGAAAATGGTTAAAGAAGAATTGAAGAGCAGAAAGAACTGAAACAAATGGGGCAACAAGCCAAAGTGTATGCACCGAGGTTCTGAGATGTCACATTGGAGCCCTTGGTTCAGGAGCTTCACAGGAGAAGACAGATCTTGTAGCGGGAGCTAGGAAACTATTCAAACAAATACTGAGGAGGTAATTGAAGCAAGTAGTCAGTGCAACCAATGCCAAAAGTCTAGACCGCAGTGAGTGTCTTTCTGAAAAATGTTTAATGACCTTACATGAATGGTCAAAGTTTGTAGAATGCATCTTTGCGTGCCATTTCCTGTCATTTGCATCATAATGAAACATATTAATGCATTGCAGACTCTTAATTAGTACAATATCTGTTGTCCATCATTCATTTCTCATAATCATGACCTTAACCTACCTCACATACATTACACTGTTAGAATTCACATACTGACATCTCAGAGATAGCAAACACAGCTATTCAACAGTAGCAGGCACGACAAACGCACTGCACCACACTCACTGACAAACGTCACTGTCTGTTTTAGGACAAGGTGGCCCCTAATAAACAGCAGCAGCAGCTAATTGGAATGTACAGGCACAGCTACATATGCTTACTTTCATAGAGGAATTAATGCAGGCTATTAGAGGAATAGCTACTGCTGAGGCATTTGCAAGTGACAGAGTTGAAACCACCAAGAATGCCAAAGATGTCTAATCCACCATTTCAAATTCTACTTCACTTTCAGCCCACAATCTATTGTAATTTGTGATCTGCAGATGGTGCAACTATGAATCACTTGATTTGCACAACCACCATCTCCCCTCCATCACTTTCCATCACCCCTTCCCCATCTTTTATTGCAGCTAAAAATGCAAAAATATTTATATTACCAGGTTATTTTCACAGATACTTGTCTGCTGGTTAGATTGACTAACTATCCAAATGCCTTTCTGCATTCAGATAAACAAGAACTGCAATCTGGTCAGGCACTGGTGCAGGCGGCTGAAGTTCTTGAGGACCAACGAACTAATGAAGAAGAAACACTGTCATTTAATCACATGCTCACAGCCATCAACTCTTGATACTGGCACTGCTCACACTTTGGAGGATAGCTTAGTTGTGAAACCTGTACACAATGTGTCACTGAGCATGAGTGAACTGGAGCCAGGAAATGATAGTGTTGGAAGTTGCTCCCCTGAGATCAAGATCCAATAAGATGGCATGTACAATGAAATTCTTGGTGCATTGGCACGTCTATGAAAACACATGATAAGGTCAAGGGAGGTCGTCTTATGACATAATGATATAACATTCCCAGCTCAGCCTCTGACTCAAAAGCTTTGAGTTTGAGTCCCATCCCAGGACTTGATCGTAATGATGATATATTCATATTGTGGCCAGACAGGTTGCTTATTAATCTGTGATTTCTTCCAACACATCCCATAGGCAGGCAATAAGAACAGGAGAGATTTCTGGTCAACCGTCTGATGGAAAGAAGATTGGAGCTGCTACCATCACTATCCATAGCTCCAGACTAAAACATATAAAAATGCACATTGCCACAGCAACCCAGACTGCCAGAGTGAATTGTAACATCACCACTGCCAAGAAGCATACAGTAGGCTGGCTTCACCTTGGCACAAGACTTTGCACAGAGCTTGCTTCTCAAGTATGCAGTGTATAATTCCAAATATCTAGTGTGCAAGTGGTGGGCAACTCCATGCAAGCACTTGCTAACCAAATAATGAATACCCAGCCTGATGACTGATACCACAAACTCTGTTGTAGCATAATCAGAGCTGCCCACTGTGCTGCAGTGGAGGTTCAGACTGAGATCTTTACCATATAAGCCCAGCTTGGTGCCATGCCAACTCAGACTGCTGCCATCATGATGTGGATACTCACTTTCACAGAGGTTTTCAGAGTGTCACAGCAATCCAGCAATCAAATCTCCAAGAGTACTAAAATAATTGTAACACCACTCTAATGGAGTAGCAGTGGCACAGTAAACTGTGAACATTCTGTCCTATATCAAGAGGACATATGTGCTTTCACCACTGCTACTCCACCACTTAGAGCCCTTTCTGTTGCCTATCCTGCAAGCAACCCACTGCAAACTGCTAAGTCCTTGCTGAGGTGATACAATCTGAAACCAGGCCTTCTTGGGTGCTGTATGAGGTTGTCAAGCAAGACTTTCTGAAGTTTCCCCCAGTGAATGTCACCAGCCTCCCTCAGTGTTGAATGCACAAGGAGGACCCTATGATTGACAAAGGTATCCACACAATGGGAAACAAGGAGTTATGTACCGTGACTAGTTGAGTATTATATGGAATGTAGGATGTTTTGTTAGACAAGGTTCCATTATATTAGTTATTTTGTGGAGGCTTTTATTTCGGGATTGTGAATATTGTTGTGTTTCTCCATTCCAGAGGGATGATGAGATATTGAATATGCTGGCTGCCTCCTCCCTTCCTGTTCCCAAAGTGCCACTATAAACCGTAGTGCCCAGGGTTATGTTGTCATGATAGCCAGATTGCAACAGGATGCAACAAACTAGCATGGATTGTGACACTCACTGGCATATTCTAGAGGATGCCTCATGAATAACCAAGGCAATGGAAGCATTGATCCAAAATCCCAGTAGTCTGCTCAATGACATTCTTCTGTGGCAACATGGTTTCTTGTTGGAATGTTAACAGTGTGTAGTTGAATCATGGAAGGGAATTATTTAACATTTGTCACCTAGTAACTACCCATGGACTGTTGTAATCGTTTAAACATTGTTAGAACATTAATGCAGCATCATCAACAATGTACTGACTTTGGTCACACAGTAACTGCACACTGAATGAGGGGTGCACATTCAGTATGTGTCAGCATTGAGATAGGGTATTCTTAAAGTGATGTGCATGCTGTTTGATGGCAACTCTGCATCACTGGAAAGTCTGTTAACCTGGAAAAGTCGCATCCGTAGTGCTCCTGCGCTCCAAACAGAAAACAGTGAAGACCTCTCAACATACAGAGCCTCTATCAACAATAAAAGGCATATTAGGAGATGTTAACAATATGACCTATTCCAGCCTGGAAGGTTCTGATCACACATTTAGGGCCACAGTCACCTTCATCAGCACTGTAGGATTATCTTTTTCCGGCTCTGAAATCGCAGGACTGATTCAAAGTGATGGCAGAGTTCTTTGGCCACTTCCTTGGTGAATCACAGATAATGAACTCACTGCTCTTGGCTTTCGTAAAGGTTGGAGGATTGTTTTCAGAAGAACCTGGACTTTTTCTGAGGCCATTTTACTGCTAAGCTGGTATTGTAATGCCCAAAACACAAATGTTATAGAGACACATTTAATGATCCATCCAGGAATGGAAAATGTCAGCAGGCCCTAAAGCCTGTGCCTTTTTACATATCAACACCATTTACTTCTTCACATGTTTCTTACTCCCTTCTCTTTTGTGTACTATTACCGTAAGTAGTGGGCCTCTGTTTTAGGGAAAAGCACTGTAGGTTCAAAAACAGTTTTGGAATGTATCAAATCTGAATTTAACATAAAAACATTAAATTTTCACAAACAGTTTTGGAAATGTATCAAATCTGAATTTAACGTAAAAACATTAAATTTCTAATATTTCTCTGCTCACTGTAAAAGGTTAAAAAGGTAAAAACAATGTATTGGCTTTAGAATGTACACTAATTGCACTCGTGATTTTTTTCAAAGAGTTTCTTCTATGTAAATACATCCACAGCTCAGCATATCTTAAATTATGAACAGTACTTGCAGATTTTGTGTGTTGTACATCACTGACTGTTCACTGTTTCACTGAAAATTCTTTTCTCCTGACTACGGTACATTGTATTTTACAAGAGCAATGATCTAGTTCATTTTAAAATTCTGCTACTGATGCATAAAACAATGAAAAATGATGTGGTCTTCCAGAGATTGGAATAAGCTTCTCATCCGAATGAATTAGGAGCAAGAGGAGGCCACTCAGCCCCTTCAAGTCTGCTCCAATAGTCATGTAAATCATGGTTGACTTGATTTTAACCTCAATTCCACAACCTTCATACTTCTCTTGCTTATCAAGAATCCATCTACCTTCACCTTAAAAATAATATAAGATTCTGCCTCCACCACCTTTGGAGGAAGAGAATTGTGAGAAAAAGAAGCCTCCTTTGTTTTAAATGGATAACCCCTAATTATTAAACAAGAATCTCTCCTTTTAGATTTTCACAAAACTCGAAAATCCTTTCTATATCTATTCTACCCTTATCCCATGAGTGAACAATAAAATAACTCCACCCATTCCAGTTATTATTCTAGAAACCTTCTCTGAACTGCCTCCAGCATGTTTTCATGACTGGAGAATGGCTAATGTTGTGCCTTTGTTTAAAAAAAGCTGTAAGGAGAAGTGTGGGAACTATAGACCTGTGAGTCTGACTTCAGTAGTGGGTAGGTTTTTGGAGGGGATTCTGAAAGATAGGATTTATATGTATTTGGAGAGGCAAGGAATGATTAGGGATAGTCAGCATGGTTTTGTGAGAGGGAAATCGTGTCTGACAAACATGATTGAGTTTCTTGAGGAAGTAACCAAAAGAATTGATCAGGGCAGAGCAGTAGATATTGTTTACTTGGACTTTATGAAGCCTTTGACAAAGTTCCACATGGTAAACTATTTAGTAAAGTTAGATCACATGGGATCTAGTGTGAGCTTGCCAATTGGATACAAATTGGTTTAACGGCTGGAAACAAAGAGTGATAGTGGAAGGTTGTTTTTCGGACTGGAGGCCTGTGACCGGCAGTGTGCCGCAGGGATCGGTGCTGGGTCCACATTTGTTTGTCGTTTACATAAATGACTTAGATGAGAATATAGAAAGCATGATTAGTAACTTTGCAATGACACCAAAATTGGTAGTACAGTGGACAGTGAAGGTTATCTGAGATTACAAACAGATCTTGATCAATTGGGTCAATGGGCTGAAGAGTGGCAGATGGAGTTTAATTTGGATAAATGTGAGGTATTGCATTTTTGTGAAACAAACAAGAACAGGACTTATACAATTAAAAGTAAGACCTTGTGTGGTGTTGTAGAACAGAGAGACCTAGTTGTTCACATACATAATTATTTGACGTTTGTGTCACATATAGATAGGGTGGTTAAAAAGGCATTTAACACACTTGCCTTTGAGTATAGGAGTTGGGACACTATGTTGAAGTTGTACAAGACATTGTTGAGGCTTCTTCTGGAGGACTGTGTCCAGTTCTGGTCACCTTATTACAGGAAGGATATTATTAAGCTGGAGAGGGTTCAGAAGGGATTTACCAGGATGTTGCCACGAATGGAGGTGAATATGCCGGTACTTTTTTCACTGGAGCTTAGGATGTTGAGGGGTGACCTTAAAAAGGTTTATAAAGTCATGAAGGGTATAGATAAGGTGAATCTTTTCCCAGGGTTGGGGGGATTTCAAGACTAGGGGGCATATATTTAAGGTGAGAGAAGAAAGACTTAAAAAAGACATGAGGGGCAATTTTTTTACACAGAGAGTAGTTCATGTGTGGAATGAACTTCCAGAGGAAGTTGTGGATGTGGGTACAGTTACAGTGTTTGGAAGACATTTAGATAATTGCATGAATAAGACATGTTTGGAGGGATGTGGGCCACGTGCAGACAGGTGGGACTAGTTTAGTTTGGAATTATGATCAGCATGGACTGGTTGGACTGAAGGGTCTGTTTCCATGCTGTATGACTGTCTGACTGTGTCCTTGCATATGTAAGGTGACCGATACTATAATTAGTATCCCAGATGTGGTCTTGCTAATGCCCTGAATAACTGAAGCACTACCTGCTTACTTTTGTACTCAGTTCTCCCTGCAATAAACAATAACATTCTATTTGCTTTCCTAGTTACTTAATGTGCCTACATTCTAACCTTTTGTGACTATGCAAATTGACACCCAAATCCCATTCTAACTTGAAGCTCTGATATCTCTCATGTTTAGATAACATGATTCTCTTTCAGTTTTCCTGCCAAAATGAATCATTTGATGCTTTCATTTTTTAATTTAGATTTTCATGAGTTTGTACTGCGTGTAAAGACATCTCCAGTATTTGTTCCAAATAAGTGTGTGAAGAAAGGTCAAAGTTTTATCTTTTATCTTTACCGCATCTTTATGTCCTCATTTTAACTGATCTTTTTATTGCATTTGTTTCCTTCTTGAGTGTCTATGAAAATCCTCTGATGTGATTGACTGCTTGGAAAGCCTGATTATATCACTCTCACTCTGTGCTGGGACATCCCCAGTAGAGAACACAGCAATCAGATGCAGTAATCACTACAATGTGATAGAGGTGAAATTCTTGCTTCGAGAGATTTCACACTTTTTCGGCAAGTCTAAGTTTGCCACTGGCAACAAAACTCCAGGCCATTATGTTTTGAAAGGTTTTAAGCAAACCTCTCAGCTCTGGGCCAATGTTCTGGATAACTATCTGGTTAATAAAAGGATAGGAGAATTTGGAATCTAGTACTCCAAATGGCACAATGCTTACTGTGCTCCTGCTCTGGAGGATGGGATAGCCAACCAATATTGGATAGTTGGAGAGATAGAAATTCCAAATTTAAATTTTGAACCATTTTCCTTCAGCAGAATAAATAGGTAGAATAAGATATATAACGTGACTATTCTATATGGCTTGTGAAAATATCAGATTTGATGGAACAAATAATTTTGCCCCTTTTTTGAGATTCATGAATAAATTTAATTGTGTTCAAATGATCAGTTTGTTCCCAAATTTTTAAAAAAGTACTTTTGGATATAAATGTAATGTTTTCAGACCTGAAGTATATATTTGCAGGTCCAGTTAATCAGTCTAATAACATCATAACAGAGAAATCACAGATAAGAAAATACTATTTGTCCCATTAAAGCAAATTCCTTTAATCCAGTATTGCTCCTACCACAGAATCTAACACATTTTAAACATATCTAACTTTATTATCTCTTGTACCCTGTCTGACAGATAATTCTAATTATATGAGTAAAAGGCTCTTCTCACTGCCTGTTAAATTCATTCATCATTAACTTGTATCTCACGCTCTTTGGAAACATTCTTCTTGTTTACTCTGAAGTGATAGTCTGGGTTTTCCTATACTGCTTTATGGTATATATAATGCTATGAGTTCCCTTGCTTCATCAACTCAGTTTTAGTTTTTGATTTTTACACTTGGAGTTAAATTTCTTGCTTTTCACTGCACCTTTATTCCAATGCTTGCATATTTGTTGGCAACACAACAACCAGAACTCAGAGGAAATACAGTGAAGTTACAATAATACTGTATATTTTGTCTTAATTAAAATGAATTGAATTCAGATTCTCTCAAAAATGGCAGCATAAGAAAATACTTACCTAGCATATTTCATGTAAACTGGATGTTCCAAGGCCTTAATAGCTAATGAAGTATCTTTGACAATATAGGACAGAATTTAATGCCTCCCTGGTGGCTAGTTGTGAAGTGTGGAGAAGCAGTCCATCAGTGTGAGGCTGTGGGTTGGGAATCCTGTCACCTTCCTCCCTCTGCCCAGTTATGTCCAGGATGCGAAAGCTCTGGGCCAACACAGATTTTAATGCAGCTCCCATTTTAGGCTCCTTTACAACCTTAGCTTGGAATTGACCAAAGCATGCATTATACATGGTACAATTAGTCTTCTCAATTCTTGAGAAATCCAGTGAAATTAACATTAAAGCAAGTAAGGAAGCCTTCAGCCAAAAATGTAAGTAATCTTTCCTGAATGTAGGGTCATAAGGAGCTGGAGTAACCTATGTAATTCTATGAATCTCAAACAATCTGAAAACTTACAGGATGTAGCATTGTGGCCACTAGTGATAATGAATGATAAGAAATTTCTATTTACAGAGTAGCATAAGCCAGCATTTTTATTCTTAGGATTTAGTTTGAAAACTTAAGAGTATTGTAAAAGTAATGTTGATGTAAGTTATGTCAGTAAAAACTTTCCTGTGAAGGACACACCAATGAGATAAAGAGTATAATTTAAAAATAACCAATCAGAACTTCTCAGTTTAATTAGGTGCACCTATCACTTCTTATCATCTCCTATAAGAATTGTCTCACACTAATGGATGTTGGTAATGATGATGACAAATTAAAATGTGTAAAATTGTTTCTCAGCTGTCACCTGCAAAATTTAGACCTATGCATATATCCCAACTTGAATTATTCATTGTACTGTGCAAACAATTAAGAAATTATTTTTGAAAACAGTAATTTTTATTTAATCACCAACATTGGAAGGATTTAAGAATGAAAACCATTCCCATGGAATTCTAGAAATTAAATCAAATTTCCAAGGCCAGCAGATTTTCCAAAACACTATACAGCCAGAAAAAGTACTTTGGAAGTGTGGTGACTGTTGAAATGTAGGACGCATGGCAGACAATTTCCACATAGCAAGTTCTCAGAAACAGCAGCTTGATAATGATCAGAAAATATTTTTGTGAAACAAAAACAGAACTTGCTGGCAAAACTTAGCAGGTCTAGCAGCATCTGTGGGAAGAAGGCAGTGTTCACGTTTTGAGTCTGGTGACTCTTCATTCCTGATTCCCTTAATTCCTGGTAGGAAGAGATAGAAGTTTCTTTTTAGAACATGGAACAAGGTAGAGAATGAAGTGGGATTGGGAGGCAGAATAGCTCTCGCCGGCGTGAGGCAGTGCTGATGGAGAGAGAGGTCGAGAATGTGCGTACAGCGCTGCATAACAGTGAGTGTGGATCTCAGGATGTGACAAGTACATCTGTCTGAGGATTGTTATGCATCACAGAGGTACCTGTGATCCTGGCTGGATTCGAAACACAAAGGATGAAACTTCAGTTGGAATCCACGTGGGGTGAATCTGAGCTGGAGGTGGTCACTGAGGAATGAGATGTGGCTCTGGAAGTGGATTTGGGCAAAGATTTCATAAAATACTAGAACAGAAAATTAAATGATGGAAAGCAAGAACAATGGTCAGAACGGAAAGTGCGTTGGAGCAGAGGGAAACTTCTTAATAATGGAGATTCCTAGGAGAGATGTGGCCATGATTTAAACATGTCAAGGCTGGTGACTCTTCGTCAGGACTCTTCATCAGTCCTGTTGAAGAATCACTGGATTCAAAATGTTAACTCTGCTTTCTCCCCACAGATGCTGCCAGACCTGCTGAGTTTCATCAGCAATTTCTGTTTTTGTTTCAGATCTCCAACATCCACAGTTCTTTGTTTTATTGTAATATTTCTGTGATATTGATTGAGAGATGAATATTGACCACAAAGGATACTGGGGTAAAGTCCTCACTTCAAAATAGTGTCATAGGGATTTTTGACTAGCTACAAGGTCATATAGGGTCTCAGTTTAACATTTCAACTGAAAGACAGACAACAGTGCCACAGTCTCTAGAATGCAACAGTGAAGAACAGAGAAGGCATTTAACAAGAAGCTGAGTGTGCAGTTAAAAGAGACAGAAAGCTTAACATTGTGTTACTGCAGGGATTGTGATTTGAACAACTTTACTCCTGTCAATCAGTTTTACTAGAGCTGCCCAAACCATTTAATGAGATTTATTAAAGGAGTCTCTGGGGCATCTGTGCAATCAAGACTGTTATGAAGCTTTCTATGAAGATTCAGCAGGAGTATGCCGTTTAGATGACCACCATCTCCAGAAACCTTGGATAGAATACAGCTGCCAGTGAACACGACTTGAGGGTTAAATTGATTGAGTGGAAAAGTGAGAGATCTAATTATAATAACCAAGTTAGAGAACTTTGAATTTGCACGTGGTATCACATTTATGCAGAGTGTGATGTGAGTGCTTTAACTTGTGTAAGGTATATCTTTGTTTTGTGAAACTTGCCTTTTTATGTGAAGCATCCCTGTTAATTCGTGTTTAATTTGCATTGGTTCTGATTGATGTTGAAGTAAAAGTTACAAGAAGTGAATTCTTTTTTAATTTGGAGGTCATTTGGTAAATTTGGTCATTTGGTTTATGTTTCCCAACAGGGATTATAGTACAAATATGTCTTTAAAAAAATTTCAGTCTTGGCAGTGTTTTTTTAAAGCAAATATGCAAACCAATATGCTTCCTTCCCCAAATCATTATTTCAGGACTGATTTACAGATTTCATGTCACGGTCATGTAATATGAAAAGTGTCCCTTTGTTTCAGGTTCGTTTACTGATTGCAGAGAAAGGTGTGCAATGTGATGAACGAGATGTTAGTTTACCATTAACTGAACACAAGGAACCATGGTTTATGCGACTGAACCTAGGTGAAGAAGTGCCAGTACTGATCCATGGGGACAATATCATCAGTGATTACGACCAAATTATTGATTATCTAGAGAAGGTCTTTGTGGGAGGTAAAGCTTTACCGTATCAAATATTTACAGAACAAAGTATGATGTTTTTCTTCAGAATATTGTTAATATGAAACGTGCATGAGAAATTATTGTTTAACTTTCCTATTGGAAGCAATGAGAGAGTTCATCTTTTGTTGACAAGATTTTTTTTTATCTTTCAACCCAAATATTAACACCAGTGATGCTTGATTAGTTGTTCAAAAATAAAACAATATTTATTTTAAATCATATATCACCAAAAGCGGACAGGAATTTGTAAATTGATGGAAGCTAAATAAGAACAAATTTTATTTCATGTCTGTGTTCTACAAGGATTCCACAAGCCTATTAAGGCCAGTGTTAAGGGAAAGTAGACAAGCAGGTTATTGTTAATAATAACTTGAGCATTTATTCAAAATGTGCTTCCTTTGACAAAGTTAGTTGCATGCAGTTCAGTGATAAGGATTTTACAAATGAGTGGCAGCTAATTCTGTAGCCACAACTTGTATTTGTCTAAAATGGAAACTGTTACCCACCATGTTTTAATCAATGACAACAAAAATAACCACCTGCAATTACCTGTCATATAAAGAAGGTCTGAAGTTACATCCCAAAGGAATAAGAAAATCATGATTGCTATGGCAAAAGAGGTGAACAAAAACTTGATTGAAGAGTTGGGTACTTTTTGTTATTCTTTCACGGGATGTGGGCATCGCTGTTTAGGCCAGCATTAACCTTAAATGCCTTTGAGAAGGAAATAGTGGCTACCTTCCTGAACCACCTCATTCTTAGAATGCAGAGATAGTCATTACACTGTTAGAAAGGGAATTTCTGGATTTTGAATGAGCAACAATAAAGGAATGGCAATAAAGTTCCATGTCAAGTGGTGCATAAGCTTGAGGGGAACTTGCAAGTTACAGTGTTCCCATACAGTTGCTGCTCTTATCCCTCTAGGTGGTAGAGGTCATGAGTTTAGAAAATGCTGTCAAAGGAGCCTTGCTAAGTTGCTGCAGTGCATCTTGTAGATGGTACACAACTCTGTCATTGTGCATCAGGGTGAGGAGAATGAATGTTGAAGGCGGCCTAGAGGGGGTGTTAGTCAAGTGGACTGCTCTGTCCTGAAGCTGCACTTAATCAGGCAAATGGAGAGCTTCACACTCCTGACTTGTGCCTTGCAAGTGATGGACAGGTTTTGGGGAGTCAGGGATTGAGTTACTCGCTGCAGAATTTCTAGTCACGGACCTGCTATTGTAGCCACAGTTTTTATGTGCCAGTCCAAATAGTCTGGTCAATGGTAACTAATTCAGTGATGGTAGGGCCTTTGGATATCAAGCCGTGATGGTTAGGTTATCTTCTATTGGAGCTGATCATTGCCAGGCACTTGTGTGGTGCAAATGTTACTTGGTGCTTATCAATCAAAGCCGAGAAGTCGTCCATATCTTGCTGCATATGGACGCAGGCTGCTTCAATATCTAAGGTGTCATAAATGGTGGCAAACATCTACACTTCTGAGCACATAATGGAGGGAAGGTCATCGATGAAGCAGCTGAAGATGGTTGTGCCTAGAAATTACCCTGAGGAACTCCTGCAGAGATGACCTGGGTCTGAGGTAATTGACTCCAAAATCCACAACCAAATTCCTTTGTACTAATATGACTCCAGCCAGTGGAGAACCTTGCCCCGATTCCCATTGACAGCAGTTTTGCTAGGGCTCCTTGAAGCCATACTTATGCTACTTTGATGTCATGGGCAGTCACTGTCACCTCCACTTCTGGAGATTAGATCTTTTGTCCATGTTTTGACCAAGGTGCAAGGACGTCAAGAGTCAAATGGCCCTGCTGGAAAGTAAATGTAACATCAGTGAGCAAGTTATTCCTTTGTGAGCACTGTCGATAACCCTTTCCATTGCTTTACTGATGATCGAGAGTAGACTAATGGGGTGGTAATTGGCTGGGTTGTATTTGTCCTGCTTTTTGTGTACAGGATATACCTAGGCAATTTTCCACATTGTCAGGAAGAAGCCAATGTTGTAACTGTGCTGCAACTTGGCTGAGAACGACCTGGATTAGTAAGGGCCCATAGACATCGTGGCATCTGGTGTCTTCGATTGTTTCTTGATATCATGTGCACTGAAATGAAGCTTTGGCATCAGGAGGAGGCCAAAAGGGATGACTTGGCACTTCTGGCTGAATTTGGATGCAAATAATTTGGCACTGATGTTTTGGACTTTCCATTTTTGAACTCCACCTCCTGTTAATTGTTTAATTGTTCACCATCAGTTACCACTTGATGTGGCAAGGCACATATAGTTTAGATCTGGGTTTAGATTTGATCTGTTGACTGTGAGATTGCTTAGCCCTGTCTATTTTATGCTATTTTTCTTATTTAGCATGCAAGTGGTCCAGTGGTTTACATTTACCAGGTTGGTATCACATTTTTAGGTATGTCTGACACTGCTCCTGGCAAGCCCTCAAAATGGAATAGAGGTGAAGAGAAAGGTAGAGCACTGGAGGGGTTTAGGAAAGAAATTCCAGAGCATAGGACTAGATAGATGTTCTATTTGTCATACCGCTAATGTAGTTGAAAAGGGTTTCCTTAGGGGCACAGTTTGGTTTGCTATTTCCATGAATCCTGAAAACAGTCATAATTATTTTGACAATTATGTCTTTGAGTACACAGTGGTACCCTTCTGTGCAGTATACATTTTTTTCCAGACATGCAGACTACTTTAAAGCATCTGGGAGCCAAATTTTGTAGCCTTTGTATAATGCTGACAGATGAATTAACATGCTCATAAAAATAGGCAAAGACCTTTCTCCAACAATCATTGTCTTTCCCAGATGTTTTGTATGCTGATTAGAGACTGAAATATCCACCCCACTCTAAACAAGGTTATTAATGTAGAAAAGTTATAGCCACACTGGAAGTTCCCACATGTCAGCTGGTGAACATCTTGGCCTCTTTACAAGATCTCAAGAGATAATTGTTAATTTTTTCCATTGGGGTCAACCCAATAACCTTTCAACAGAGATTACTCATTTCCAATATTTACATAGGATTTTGCACATTGTCCGCTGCCTGTTCCTTTCCCACGTGCCAATTTTTAGTCACTTGATTCGGATACTCTAGTTCAGTGGTTTTCACCAATTTTTAGAAATGGAAAAACAAGCTCAAATGTATTTGCTTAATAAAACAAAAACATAAGTATATGTTCTTCCGATTATTGTGGAATATTCAATCATTCAGAATTATGTATTTATTTGTTAACAGAAAATATGAAGTTTAATTTTCAGACTTCACACAGCTGATAGTGCACGTCACTTGGGACCTAATAATTTGAGCATGATTTTTCAACCATTTGAATTAATGGCCAGCACTGAGGTGTCAACTGACCAGCTCAATAGGGGGCAGCCCTCAGTCTGAACCAGAAGCTCCAGGTTCAAGTGTCCAGAATTTGTTAGCCACAGAAGGAGCAATCATGATGTGGCTCAAATTAGTTAGTTTGTCAGTTTGTTAATCTTTCCAAAACTTCCCCACTATTCCCAAATGGAAAAAGTTGTGCTTGAAGATATCAAACAAATAAACATAATAATGGCAATGTGAAACACAAATTTCTGATATTTGCTCATCATTATGAGGCTCCTTATGGTGTGCAGGCATAAATTATACAAAGAGTGCTAAAGGTCAAAGTGGAATTTAATATTTTATTAAATCACCAGTACACTTTCATGAATCACTTTCAGATTTGAAAACTGTTAAACCTTTGGGCTTTAATTGTGATCATCATTAGGGGATCTACCACTTATAATGCATTATTAAACAAAGGGCAACTTTATCACCTTTAAGTGGATTATGGAATGCAACTCTGTCACCACCACCACCCCACCACCCCACCCCACCCCCCCAGTGGTTTATACCTTATTTTTGGACGTCCAGGTATACAAATAGGACTAAAAAGAGCTGAACCAGCTTGGACACTGCAGCACTTCACAGTTCAGCTTCTCATCATTTCTATAATTCAAGCCTGTACCACTAGGTGACTTGACCTCCTGAAGATCTATACTGAAGGATTTTTTTCACTATTATATTTGCATCCTTGAAAACTAGATATCAGTAGTCAGGGAAGACAACTCTAATATAAATATGAAAGACCATCCAATACATGGATGGTTTCACAAAATAAACTGAAAAATTGATTTAAAATGAACATAATTCTTTCATTGAAAATAGTCACCCTTTGATGTCTGAGTTTTTAAAAATATTCAACACACAATTGTTCATTGAATGGCTACAGAATTCAACATACATTTGTCCGATATAATAAAGTTAATATTTCAAAATAAGAACCTGGAATATATCAAAGACTAAACTATCTTTCAGGTAAATTATTTAAACACACCTTTACTTCCTATCATCTGCTGACATCATTGTTTCATAAGAGTGGATATTGTGGATTAGAATATTGCCAAGGATAAGGCATAGAAGGTTTTTTTTACACTAGAGATAGGAAAACTAAAAGAAGACCAAATAGAGATCTAGAAGGGCTTTGCTTGTGACAAAACAGATAACTTCCAACCCTCAGTTTTCTCTCTCAATTTCTGGCCTCACCTCCCCTACTATCGGACCTGTTCTCTCAACCCTGGTCCTTCTCCAGCTTATGACCCCTAGACCCAGACCTATCCACCTCGATCCTTGAACCAGGAGGGGTACCTGGACCTAAATACAACTGTAATCCCAGACCACTGGTCATTATCCAACTTAATCTCAGACTTATCATCAACATTCAGTGTAGCCGCTCCAACATTCCTGCATAGCGATCGGCATTGGTACATCGGAGCGGGCGGCAAGTCCAGAGAATCGAGCCTTCGTGCCCCAGAACACCATGAGCAGCGAGCCGTGCAGCAGTGCGTGGACTGCGAGCCGCAGAGCAGCGCAGGGAAGAGCCCCGGAGCATGGCGCGGGCAGCAAGCGTGAGCAATAATAGGCGAGAGAAGGCGGCCCGAGGTGATTGGGAGAAGGCGGCCTGAGGCGAGTGGGAGAAGGCATCCTGAGGTGAGTGGGAGAAGGCATCCTGAGGCGAGTGGGAGAAAGCATCCTGAGGCGAGTGGGAGAAGGCGGCCCGAGTCGAGTGGGAGAAGGCATCCTGAGGCGAGTGGGAGAAGGCATCCTGAGGCAAGTGGGAGAAGGCAGCCCGAGGCGAGTGGGAGAAGACGTCCTGACGTGAGTGGGGAAAGGCAGCCTGAGGCGAGTGGGAGAAGGCATCCTGACGTGAGTGGGGAAAGGC